>NW_002990114.1:374529-638849 GCF_000003125.1 Talaromyces stipitatus ATCC 10500
CCTTCTGGTTAGCGTCAACTACCGGCTCCTTGAAGCGCATTAGCGCGGATAGTAATAGAGATCTGACAGATGAACACCTTGAAGTTCTCCTTGGATACGCCGACGATTATTCCTATGTTCCTACAAAGAAGACTTCACCTACAAGATGTCCAAAGTCCCTTCTAATCGCCAAGTCATAGACACCTTGAGTACACTTCCAGAAAATGATCCATTTGGTTCTGTGAAGAAGGACGACGAAAAAACTCGCCAATTCTTTAAAGGTCTATATAATGAACTTAAGAAGTCATTTGGAAAGGCCTCGGGTTCTTCAAGCGCAAATTTAAAAGCGATTCAAGAGATCAAAAAACTGGAACTATCACACCAAGATCGTTTTCCTCAGTACATAGAATCCGCCAGGGTCTTCTGGGAAAGCGATGTTGAAGTGCAACGCTACTTCGATCATGAGGAGAAAACAAAAGCTTTTCTCGAGAGTGCATACCAATTGAAGAAGGGAGTAGATGAGGTACTGGTTCTACGAAGATTTGTGGAACTTGCTGTCTACCATCTCTATCAACGAGCGTTTTCAAACGTCTCTTCTGTGACGACCGAGAATGTCAAAAACTTTCTCGTAGAATCAAAGGTTGTGATGAGAGACTGCAAGGATGATGATGACGCCCAAAAACGCTCTGAAATCATTAAAAAATACTCTGAAATGGCTACTCGGGGACGAAAAATGCACGAGTTCTGCGTCGAGATCGCGCAGGTTCCTGGAGAGGGCACTGTGGATAATAGCATATATGGGGTTCTGTTCATAAAAGCCATCCCTGATATGTAAGCTTTTTAGTTTCCTTAACCTTGATCTATACTAATGGTTGACAGATTTACACCAAGACATCTCGTGGGGACCGACTACGATAAATCTGTCGAACATATTGAAGGATTATGGAAAGGCGAAGAAGCTGTGGAAGCAGGAAAAGTTGCGAAGAAGGTGTTAGATTACCATAGTCAAAAACTTCAATGGTGCTATGAAATTACAGCGGACAAAGGCAGGAAAAAGCGATATAGAAAAGATCATACAGGAGCTCGCCAAAGGAAAAAGCAACGTGCAACAGCCGCTGAGAAGCCGCGCTCCGAGGGCGCTCCAGCCCGTGATGTTTCGGATCAAGTACTTAGTGACAGCGCCGCTGCACAAATACTCAATCAGATGACACGAAATGTCAACGATGATGTCCATGGACTTTCAGCCGACCCAACCGATCACATTACCGATCCGATAGCTAGACAAGTCGAATCAAATTCAGCGCCATTTCAAATTCAGAATGCCGAGGATCCTAGTTCTGCACGTCTCAGCGCAAGCTCAACTGGACTGGACAGTGCACTCTTTGTTTATCAAAATGATTCAAGCGTGGTCAATGACGAGAGCATTCCTACGCAGCAAACTCGAGCGAGAAGCTTTCGTCATGATCTGTCAGAGTCCTGTGCCCACGTTATGGGTAACGAGCCTTTCCAATCTGCTCCAGCCTCAAACGATAATGTGACAGATTTAATCTCCAAACGTCGCCATCAAGCAAATATGCGCCAAGGACCCCGTACAGTATCTTTGCAGCCATTACAGATAGCCTCAAGCCAATGGATGCCAGCTGGAGCAGGTTGCAATCCACAATTACAGTCAGATAAAAATGAGCCGTCGTCTCAACAGGCTGCTTCGCTTGCTATTCGGAACCAGCAGGCAGCTCTGGCAACTCCACTGGACTCATTCTCACTACCGCAAAATTCAGAGGGTTTCAGGCAGCCTGCTCGCTATTCTCAGCAAAGCGAGTCGACCCAAAATTCCGCAAACTACGCTCAAATACCGGTTGCCTCGAATGATGGCGAGCTCCTGGCAATCTCGGGAAATCCTGCAACGGATATGGATTCCTTGGATTCTAGTAATATAGCCGCGCTGGGAGTCCATCCTTCAACAAATATGGATTTCCTCGACTCGAATGACGGCGATCTCCTGGCAACCTCAGGAATACATCCTACAATGAACATGGATTTCTTAGGTCCCAGCGACAGCGAATATATAGCCGCGCTGGGAGTGCATCCTTCAACAAATATGGATTTCCTCAACTTGAATGACGACGATCTCCTGGCAACTTTGGGACTCTACACGGGATAAAAACAATTTCACGGGGACTTCGCAAGTTGATCCTGCGGGTATGGGTATGTACAATATGTATGTCTAATAAGACGTTTGCAAGCAATCAAAAGTCAACTCTCCTTGTCAATCTCGGGGACACATATAATAAGACAATCTAATTCCGCAGTCAAAGGCTTGTCCTCCACGAATCGTAGGAAATCTCCCGGCTCGAGCTTTGTGCCATCAACTTCAACGGGCGCGAAGGGGTAGAATAGATTATCGAAGCCGGGGTCTTTGTAAAATACTGATTTTCCAGAAAGTCGCCAAAGAGAGTGACCCTGATAGTGTTAGTAGGCTTCGGTGCAATAAATTATGAGGTGTACATACCTTATCCCTGTGGCCTAGCTCCACAAGTAAGGGCGCGATCTTGGAAGACCGAGCAGGATCAATGCATTTGGACATATTTGCAGAGATAGTTTTGACTTTTATGCCTGGTTGTTGAAACCAATCTGCAACGACTCTCAGCTTGTCGAGAGCTTCGGCGCTGATGGTGCGGCGTTCCATGGCCAGCTGACTGTGCCAGTTAGCTCCATGTATCACACGTTATAGTAAGCAAGATGAGAACGAACCGTAATTACTATCTCAATCCAAGAAGAAGAAAAATGAGAGGAAGCTTCGCATACACAAATCAGTTAGTATTTAACTTCATTCATGATTTCGACGTCGCGGGGCTATTACTACCCGATGCACTTTTCTGCCATTTAAGGCCGCCTTGCAGCTAGCATTCATAGTGGGGCACACAAGGGCCAAATAGTTAGAAGCTATGTAGAGCCAATATAGGGCAAACGGAGTTGATCCACGAGAGCACCGAATTTTGGATTTTGTAGATTATCCATCCCAACACGAACGTCGAAACGAGAACAAGCACTCTACTACTGTTGCGTCAATATCAAATTTTTGACAGATACGTAGTGAAAAGTCAGCTGCCCCATTTTCTTATTCAGGTTAAAAATTAGACCCAGAACTCAAGCACAAGGGTCGAAGGCCACTACGATTGTTGATCAAAGATGGGTCCAACCTTAGAAAAATGTGATACCAAGCTGAGGCACCACCTAGAAAAGATTGCATCTACCAGGATGATGAACGACACTACAGGTAATTTGCAACTGCGCATATAAATACTGCCAAAGCGCTGGTAACTTCCAACTTTTGATCAATAGATCTTTATCCTTCAAAACCATCCTTTAGATACAATGTCAGATCAACAACCCTTGTATATTTCAGGTCGCCAGTTACAACGCCGACGCACAGTCGAGACTTCGATTGACGAAGCAGTTCAAGCATGTCATCCTCGACTCAGATCGGCTCTTGAAGAGATATGTCAAAGGCCTTACGAAGTAACAACTAAAGAACAACTGCAAGAATACAGAGACGCAGCAACTGGATACAATGCAAAATCTTTTCTGAAGGAGTATCACGCTCAATACGCCGCCAATCTTGAACATGTGGAGTGGTCATTCGAGCGCGACGGCTACATAATCAATTTGACCATTTTTCGTCCTTCAGATGACAGTCCAGTCGGCAGTCGTCCATGTTTTTACTATATCCACGGCGGTGGGTTCGTATCTGGCGACCCATTGAGCGGCATGAGAACAATCATTCCTTTGATCCACAATCACAAGGCGCTAGTTGCGACTGTGAAGTACCGTCTTGCACCGGAGTGGAAAGCCCCTACCCAGCTGGAAGATTGTTACTATGGACTGTTAGAAGTGTGGAAGGAACGAAAGGCTCTTGGGATCAATGACCGGGTGCTCCTCGTTGGACGCTCTGCCGGTGCGAATCTGGCCGTCGGTGTCGCTCTCCGTGTTCGTGATAGTCAGGACGAAGAGAAACCGCGGATATGCGGACAGATGCTTTATAATCCGATGCTTGACCATACTAGCAGAATGGCATTGAAGGAATTTTCGTATTCACCAGCCCACACACAGAAAAATGGCAAATTTTTCTGGTCATGCTATCTTGGAGATGAGAAAGAGTCAGTCACGATCTATACTGTCCCATACACCGCAGCTGTTCAAGACCTTGTCGGCCTTCCGCGGACTTTGATAGACATTGCGGAAGTAGATTGTTTATCTACCGAAGCCCGAGACTTCGGCGACCGCCTAAAAGCGGCAGGAAACGATGTCAAAATTAATTCGTGGAAGGGACTCTTTCATTGTGGTGATAGGACACTTCAAGGTCAGCACGATCTCTTTCCCGTCAATTTCCAGCTCAGGTCGGCATGGGTTGGGGGTTCCTTGTGTGATTCATGAACCTCATTTTGCTCGGACGCGATGGATCCGTGGCAGTCTGTGTGTGCTTTTTAGTTTGTGATAGTTAAGCTCCGTGGAAATCAATGAACTGTACGCAACGCAGCTCCTCATTCCAGAGTATGTTAGAATCGTGTAGATCGCCATGTCTGACGGCCAGTCGTTGAAAATCTCGCTCCACTGTCCCTTAATTGATTGCTTGTAAAAGCAATGATTTTAAGCCTAAGGGCTGTACGGATGAATGGGTAGATCGTTGATACTGAAACCCTAAGGCCAAGCGTAATTCGGACACTTTTCGTCCAACCAGCCGTGGAAGAGATGCTGGCCAGTGAGAATTACGACGTTCACTCTTCGGCTAACTAATCCGTAAGTGTGATTTGATGAGATGAAATGCACGTGGCTTGAGATCCGCTTATCGTGCTATCCTAAATTAGAATGGGCTAGGCAACAACGCATCGCAATACGAGGTAGGCTGCCCTTGTGGATGCCAAATCCTATTGGTCTATCGCTATTCACTAATCTCACCTCACTCAATGGTCGTCAGCCTATCTGCATATGCTATGTATAGTGTGAGGCTAGACAGCCGCGACAGCTAACCCATCGCACTCGTGTGTGGAGTAGACGGTCACTTACAATGGTTTACTTAGTATGCATATTGACTATTATGATTTGGGAAAAGCACGCATCAAGGTTGTGCTGCTTGTGGCTTTGTTATCTTCATTCAATCAGTGCCAACTATCTCAGTGCCGTTGCGCCATATCCTATTGCGGGGTATGTGCACTGCAAAGGCTACATCACACTCTCTCGAGACCCCAATGGTGAGGGGTCATTTGTTGCACCAGGTTCCTTTCGCTACGAGAAGGCCCTCAATTTAGTGACTACATCCGCCAAACTCGTCAAATTACCAATAGTTACTACCCCTGGGGGATGACGACAAAAGATTTGAGGGGTATAGTCATCACAAGAATCTATAGGTATAAATAGATAGAGGCAGACTGCATTCTCATCGTATTTCTCATCATACTCCAACAAACGTTGATTTATCAAACGAAGAGCCACTAAGTTCGTGAACCAAAATGGTGTACACTCTATTGCGATATCTACAGGAACCCAATCCAAGGCTACGCGTTTTCGAAAGAGCGAGCACCTTCACTCAAGGCGGACAATGGCAGTCTATAGAAAGGATTGAAAACTGGCCGGAGTTTGCTGATCTCAAAAGGAAGTTCCTAGGCCGACTGGATAGACCGATTGAGCCCGATTCCCTCACAAAAGTGGCCGAGCAAAGTGGCTTCAACAGCATTTACGATGAAAATGGTCTGGCGCAACTTCACGGCACAACAATTGTAATACCGGTGGGCAAGGCTCTGCCTGAGGACACTTTCATCAGGCCTGGTGGTGAAATTAGCGTTGACCAACCTGATCTTCGCCCTGATTGGGGTGCAACTATGGAAACCGCATCCGGCGGTCGTCGGCCCATCGTATGTGGAGATACAAAACTTGGTTGGAATGTACACGCAGCTGCGAGAATAGTTGGTAGTAACCGACATGGATACGAGGATGTAGAAGGACGTCACCTCGTCCTCCCATTGGAGCAACTTCAACATTATTGCCTGGGTTTCGACGTACCCTTTGGTTTTATCCTAACGGAAGAGTACATAGTATGTTGTCATTTCATACTGTCGCCTGAATCGAAACGTTCTCCGCGGCCAAAAAGGACTCAAAGGGGTTATCATCAACACGCGCGAATTCAGTCCACTTCAACGGCATCGAGCGGATTAGAGAGTAGCTTTAGTGATATGTCTTTTGAACCCGCATTGACCGATCGCCACGTCGGACGAGTGAAAATTTCGATCGATCCATGGAGCCCATCTGCGAACGATGGAAGCTTCCAGATGAAGCTTTCTCTGTGGCTGCTAGTCATGGAAGCGCGAAATCATAACGGTTTGCGGACAGTTGATGATGACCACAGCGATTATGGCCCAAGTCACGAAGCACCTGAAAGCAAGGGCAAGAGAAGGAGGGAAACTGGAAGAAATATCAGATAATGGTGCGGCCTACAGGGTCAGGTCCAGCTTTCACACTGTAGCCCAAATCAGTGTTGTGTTGGTAGTAGTAGTAGTACTAGTAAATTCATTATGCCCGGAGGCATCAAGCCTAAAGGGCAGCTATACGCTATTTGCTTCTCCATTGCATACATTGTAGTCATGCTCTCATTTCGAAAGGAAAAGCTGCACCAGCTGCAAAGCCCTCTCTAGCCCATACTCGATGTAGTTTCGTGAACCACTTCCCTGAGTAGCGATTTACCAAGATACTTCTCATATTAATGCCGAAGTAGCTGACTTCCTCGCTCGCGGCAACTCCAGATAGCAGACGAAGGACTGGCGAATTGACATGCGATTGAACTGGTAGGGCAGGTGAGTACTGGTGAGCGAAATCCAGCGAGTATCGGTCGGTAATAGATAGGCAGGTCGGTTGTTCGAAGGCTCGTCGATGTTGTAAAGTTGTCAATGTGTTCTTTTGAGAGTTTCCCACCACGTCTTCCTAATCAATAAAGATTTGTCCACCGGATTCGACTTGGAAAGTTCTCAGCTTTAGCCAGACCCTGCAGTCCAACTTACTGACGCCCCTCACCCCGAGGTGACTTTCTACGAGGGAGTCGGAGGGACACTGTCGTAAACCGATGATTCGTAATCGTCTAGATCAGAGTAAACTCGTCACTTACGGCGGTTAAATGGTATTCTGATAACAAAAGGGCAGGTTGCCTAAGTAATAAACAAGAGGGCCTAAGTTAAATAGACCTATGAGTAATAGAATACTCAAGGTTAAACAGTTAATTCAAGACGATAGAGTAAAACTAAATACAAGGTAAATGAGCGTCCTTATATACCCTATCCATCTTATTGCCTTCATACCCTTGGGTATACTTGGTAATAGTCCCATCATACCGTAGGGTATGCCTGGTATCACTCCTATCATACCAATGCCCTGTTGGGTATGATACCCTAACCCTAGCATGCGGGTGCTTCCGGTATTCGGAGCGCTCTGAGCGCCCAGCGTACTCAACGCACTAAGATCATCCCTGTCCGGATAATCTATTTTCCTGCATACTTATTGGCTGTGGTCCAACGATTCTCTGACAGACACCTGCCCAGTTAAAAAGGTGCGTACCACAGAGCGGTGAGTGACTAGTCGTTGCGCTAAACCTAATACAAATCGAGGCCCAACCTCCAGTTCGCGACCTTGTTTAATTAGACTTTCCGCATGTATACATGTTTAAATAGAGCCCTCCACCCACAGATACCTCCTCTAATTTGATCGGATGCCCACACAAACTCTTCCTTTGATAGCATGGAAATGCAGGATTCGCCCGAGACAAGCTCCTGGCGACAGGAGTTTCTCAGTAAATTTACAGCAATACCAGCGTCGGAAACAACATTCTCATTACCAGAGCAAGGAGGCCTTGAATCATATCAGTACAATGCACTTCAATTCAAAGGAGGAATCAGGGTGAATAAAAAGCATCCAATTTCTGTGTGGCGAGCTACAGCAGATAACCGACTATTTGCGATTAAACAAGTGAGTATCGAAAATAACGAACCACGAGAAGAGTACTGAGAATATACTACCTTAGTTCCAGCCAGTCAGTGATCAGGAGGTCATGAGATTGATTAAAACTTATCGTGAAGCTTTCCCGGAGATTCTGAATGAATCTATTTTGGACCGAGTGAGGCAGGATTACGATCCATTCATCTTGGAAAAACGAGCTTATGAGAGAATATATCAAGCCTCAAAAGGCTCCAAGGCATACTTCCCTGAATGTTATGACTGCCCGGATAAGAGAATTCTTGTTATTGAATACTTACGACCGTCTCTCACGTCACGTTGCATTAGCTCCAATTCAGTCCCTGCTTACTTTAGCAAGGATTTAGAACTTTTGCGAAAGGAGAACACACACAATAACCTTTCGACCTTAGAGAAGAGATGGTACGAATCCCTGTTCATTGATCGTCTCAAGCGACTAACGGCACTACATTCGATCGGAATCACACACGGGGACATTAAAGAGGATCATTTCCGCCTACCAGGTGACTTTCATGACACCGTTCTCTTTGATTTTTCTCGTGCATATACGATTACATCAGAAAGGCCGTATCTGGTGCAGGGCTATGTGATCGATAGCAGATATGCATCGAGATGGGCAACATGGCGAAGTATGCAAAGACTCGTTGAGATGGAGAGGGGCTGGCTTCGAGCTCTGATAATCACACGGTAAATCTATCGTAACCTCTTTCTTTCCCGGTTAAAAGAGTATCTGAAATGCTGAATCTTGCGCCTTCTAGTATAAAAGAGAACGCTTTCAAGTCGAGATACGATCTCAATGACGAAGACAGTCTTGCAAAATCCCCATCTGCTGAAAGGGAACTGATCGCGATGAGAATATACCGAGTACCAGCAGGTTAGTATTCTGAAATCAAATCTTGCATGTTACTGACGTCTCGCGTTCAGAATTTGCTTTTCCATCGCTCGCCTCCATTCTACCGTTCTTGGAAGAAGCATCAACCGGCAAGCCGCAAACTTGGCTGATTTCCATGGCAGTTTCTCTTGAGGATTACGTCGCGCTTTGGATCAAGTCACATGGCAGTGGTGGTTCATACTTGATCGCCATGGCTTCCGATTCTGGAGAGAACACATCTTATAATTCGCCACAGGGTACTTTCAAGACCGAGAGCGAGAAATACTATTTGTTTCTTATTCCAAGAAGTTGGCTGGAGGTGTTGAAAGTTTCTCGAGAATTTGCAACGAGAATCTTAATGACGCGGTTTGGAAAGAGGGCATGGACGGTTGATCGAGAGACATCCTTCGGAGAGCATTAGCCAAATCTAACTGACTTCAGCTCGGATCGTAGAAGAAAGCCCAACCTATCATGTCTTTATTCTGGAAATATCAACTATGCATACACTTCCTATTTCCACGTAAGCACCTGACACTTTTGTTTCAGTCAGTTGGAGTCCACAGTATCCTATCAAAAACATTAACGCACTGTTTCACAATTTAAATTTCTGTAAATGCACTTCCATCTTTACTCAATTCATTCTTCATAATTTTGGTTCCTGTCCATAGCTACTGATAGGGCGAGTTCAAATAAGAGAATTCAACTTACTATGTATGTATTTGATATCTCAGGCGATGGTGTGGCACTAGGATAGACTCAAGGAGCAACTACTATGTAAGCGTAATTCTTGGATCAAATAACAATCCCCTTGATATGAGATGAGCTACGTGCTATCTTCCTATGCTTGCGCGTATGCAACACAGGAGGTGAAGCCTGTCGCTTTGTAACAGATGTGATAGTTGCCTGCTGCAAATCAATTGCCATCACTCGCTGTCGTTCAGCGTTCCATACTAGATTGGACTGTCGAATGTCATCATGACGGACGCCAGACTGAGCTAATGTCTGTAGTGTTTTGTCCGTCTCTTTCTTGATGTCAACACCTTCAGGCCAGGTATTGTAGCATAAACTCGTTCCAGCCCACGACATCAACAACATCTTCGTCACTTTTGCCATACTGACAAGGGGATATGGCCGAGTAAGAGCTATGCTGCCAAGACAGACCGGGATATTCTTCCCTTGTAAAGGCACAAGATGTGAGTATACCTTCATTTCATGAGCCAAGTCGCGCTCATTCGCTTTCTGCACGCCTTTGGCAACAAATGTGTATCCATATTCGGTCAGAGTGACTTTAAAAAGCACACCCACATCTCCAAAAAAACCTTTCCTATCTAGACATTCGCAACTTTGATCAAGGCTCCGATCAAGCTGCTTTCGAAGAAGACAACAAAGATCATCTTTGGTAATCGGGTGCTTCCCGCGAGCAGAGCTCCGCTTGTGCATGGAAAAGTTGGGGCAGCTCACGTCCAGCGGCGATTTTTGAACAAGGCCGAGCAAACAAGCCTGTGTGCAATATTCCCCGACGGAACGTTCAGTTCGTTTCCGTGGAGACCGTCGACGCTCGTTCTGTGATCGGGATTGCTGGTCCGGCTGGGACCTAGATTGTCTTTGAGAGGCACCATAATCACTGTCATTCGGGTCATCGTTCTCTCCACTACTTTCACTTGTTTCTCCGCCATATGTTTGAGGCTGCAGGGAGATGTTTTGGTGTAATGCCGGATTAGGAACCAGGGGCCACTGATAAATGCCGCAATTTTCAGCCTGTACAATCCAATCACGGGGCATCTCTCTTGCGCGCAGTGCCAGGAGCGCAAAGGTCGCTAATTGAGTCGCTGGCGCATACTGAGCTTCAGATTCACGAGCTTGTCTAGTTAAATCCACGGGAATGAAATGAAAATATAACCTCTGTTGTGCGAACTCGTCAACTCTAAGGAGAATTAGAGTCCGGCCCGACGTTATGTATCCAAAGAGTAGGCCACTTTGGATCATATAATGAAACGCCTGGCAAAGAATCTGTGCCACAAGCTCCTTCGCTTTATCCTGTTCGGAATTGGTCGTTCCCGACTGCTTTCGCCAGAGCACCTCCAGGAACAGGTTTTTGGATGCAGTGTCAAGAACTTGTCTGATTTCTTCGTCCGGTACCTTGTGCGCTGCTTTATACTCTCCAACACAGACCCGACGCAGACCTCCTTCTTCCTCACAGATACCCCAGCGGTCGGGAATGGGCTGGCTTTTCTTGCGTTCTGGAGATCTCCTTTTGCTAGGAGATCTACGTTCGATCTCTGTCTCAGGATCTCGATACTCCAGGCTATAAGCATTATTCTGGAAACAGAACTTCTCCGGCCGATTCGTCAGGTCGTAATAAGCTCTCACGATACGCTCGGCTGGTTTCTCGATCGCACTTCGGACAAATGGTCGGATATCCTGCTCGTCCTTTCGGCTGGTAGGCGAGAGTTCGCGCTGAACGCCAAGTATGTCTGTTTCGGAAGGAAAAAGAGATCTGCTCGAGAAAACCGAACTGATTTCAATGAAGGTTCGCTCAAGTTGTTTCTCAAAATCGTCCCACCGACATAGCTCCAAAGGGTAAAACTTCTCATTCACGGCCGTCACAGACCCTGATGCTGAATTGACTGGGTTGGACTCGACTAATAAGGTTGTCACAAGGCGCTGTTGGATAAGCCTGAGATATTGTTCAAGAGTTGTAGGGGCCTGTTTTGCCTCTGCTCGATTGGCGCGCTCTCGCTCCTCAGCAAGCATTTGTTCTGCATGTTCTCGTTCCTCAGCAAGCTTTTGTTCTGCATGTTCTCGCTCCTCGGCAAGTTTTCGTTCTGCTCGGTCGGCATGTTCTCGCTCTCGATTGGCACGCTCTCGTTCTCTGTCAGCACGTTCTCTCTCTTCTGCGAGTTGACGAAGTAACTCTTCCACATATGATGAAGCCATGTGTCGTATAGTGATAATGTTCGAAATGAGTTTTGGGAAGCATGCGCCAATTACATCGGGTATGATCATTTCAAATACTGTCAAAGTAACGCTAGACCTAGTTTGGTAAATTTAACTCCGGGTATAGGAAATATAGATTTTCCGTGCCGGTAGAGCTCCATAGTCGTCGCACTGGTGGACATTGAGCTTGACACCCGCCTCCCTAATAAGGATAGCATTCCTAGGACTGGCTAATATACGATATCGCTCTGCTCTGAGATTCCTCACTTAACGGGCTGGAGTTTGTGCGTTTGTCTTGGGTTCACGTTTGCGGCTTCGGTTATACTTCTGCATAGCGTTCCACTCAACAGATGCCTGGAGCCCGCTTACAATATCCATGTTCAACCGTTCCGAGCTCAGCACGGTATCCCATGACCCAATATCTAATCCATTGGCTAGTCGTCTGAAGCTCCAGACCACTCGAGTGCCACAACTCCAGCCATCGCGCTGTTGCGGTGTAGGCTACACAGGTCAGTGGTGAATCTACAAGATAAATGGAAGTGAGACGCTTACCGCTTCGGTATATTTGTATCCTAGATCGCCAAATTCATCCTATGTCATCATCAGCAAATGCATTCACCCACTTACGGAGAGACTAACCTCGACCAGAGCCGCGATTCGTGTCTTCTTCGTGCCATTTATAGCGGTCAGTGGTGCTTGTGAGTCGTAATGTCGAATGGCTTTTTCACTGTCGTTGACCTCGAGCAGCGTGAAATGTGAATTGTCGTGGTTTACGGGACAGTAGAATATGAGAGGTCTACTGTTGTCTCTCCGGAACATTGCGATCTTTCCCGCCCAAACCTGAAAAGGCCGCTTGATCGATCGCATCTGGCCATGTCTTCCGATGCTGTCTAATGGAATGCTCTCGCCAAATCTGACAAAATCCGGTCGGTCCGAAATACGCATGGCTGCCATGATGGCCCAAGAATCGAGCCATTCCCCTGCCCGGAGTCGCGCGAATAAATCGATCGAGAGTTCCACACTTCCATTGATTGTAATCGTGTCATTTACATCCAGTTTCCGCTTGTTGAACAATTGTGTGCTGACCTGACCGGTTAGTCGGTCGACCGCCTTGCTTAGAGTGACTGCGGAAGTTGAGCCCTGTGGAGCATTAGTTCAACCCTAACCCTAGAGGAGCTATATGCGGGAGTCTCACAGATTCTGATTGATGTTTTGCTTTCATCTCTTGCAATTCATCCTCGGAGACAATATCATTCTCTCTCAAAGCTCCGTACAACGCTTCCGGATCCGTGCAGCCTTTGTGGACCAGTTGTTCCACCTGTGGAGTAAGAATCCGAAACAGTGCCAATCGTTGTGTATCTGCCTTGAAGTCTCGGACTAGCTGGTTGAACTGGGGTCCCGTTCTCTTAGTATAATCCCTAAGTGCATGGTAAGCATAGCAAATAAACTGGTTCGTTGAATCTTACCAGATCTTAGAGCTAATCAGGATCCCTAGTCCGATCTTTTCGACAAGCTCGCGCAATCTCTTTCCCCTGGAGCACTGGTTGGTAATGGTCTTTCTACTCAGCAAGCTATGCTCCCGGGTGATGCGGTCCAGCACATGTGTTGCTGCTCCCTTCTCACCCACAGGTTTGTTTTCCATGGTACAGACTGTGCGCTTTGCGTGTTCAATCTGCTCATCGTACCACTTCGAGGCGCCTATATATTCCAGCATGTTAAGTACGGAACATCGCCGATTTGTGGCAGATCCCCTCTCCAGCACCTCCATCCACATCCTCCCGTCCGACCATTGATGGGCAGTTGAGTCCCTGATCGGCTCCTGAGTGGTGTGAAGACTTTGCAGGATCCTTCGATGGACAGTACGTGGCAGATCGGTTTGATACCTGTTGAGCAGGTGGACGATGTTGACCATCTGGTGGACGGTATCCAGAAAGGACATACTCTCAGTAGGATCCTGTTCAGGCACAGGTGGCGACTCTGCTCGCTGCCCGGTGGGATCCATGGACATCGTGTTACAGTGAATGGTGTCGCTTTTGGCGGCATTGTCTTCATCCATGGCAAGCGTCGTCGAGTGAACGTCTGGCTTGCTCTCATGCTTAGACGCGGATCTGAGTTCAGCGGTGTCAACACAAATCATAGAATCCAGTGCATTCTCGGTTTCCGGGCTTTCGCTCTCGGGAATTGGACTCTCCGGAGTCATAGGCCCATCAACTGCGTTTTTATCGTCGGTACGTTGCTTCTTCCTTGGAACTAATTGCACCGCGTGACTCGGCCGATAAGACGGATCTTGTCTCCGTTTTCGTTTCGAAGGTAAGCGAGGAGACGGGTCTGGAATGTTTTCTCGTATTGCCGCAGCGATGGCTTGCGCAACGGCCGGTGCCTCTTGGCAAAGTTGGTGGATAAGGTCGCGAAACTATTCTATCAGCTCGCTTCTCCTGTGATGATGGTCCAAATCATACCTCGGACACGCTCTCTATGTCCTTCGTTTCTGGCTTGACCGGCATGTCGGCCAGCTCTCGGAGCTTTTCAGAAAGCTCAAGGAGCGAACATCTCCTTTGGCTCGGGGGAATTGTTGGTCGTGGGCTGGAGACAACGGAATCCATGATGAACGCTTTGAGAGTGATCAATGGTGGTAAAGAAATCAAGGAAGAGAAGGTAGAAGTGCGGATGGAGGCCTCTTTATAGCTGTACAGCCCAGGATTTCAGCATCCTAGGATGCCGAAACCTAAGTCCTGCCTGCGCAGCCACAGCCCGCCAGTGATTCAACTATTGGCACAATGATATGGATCGGTGAAAGAGAACCAATAGAGACTCACTATCAGGTTATGCCAGCACGCTTTGGGCATGGGGTGATGATGTAGAGGCCAGGGATGTGGTGGGCCAGTCCAATGATTCCAACCATTGAGAGACTTCACCTCCACATCTTTCTGCTTCATCGCCCTGCTGTGATAGGAACTTGAGCTTCATTGTGCCGCGGCTGAGAATGTGTCTGCATATGATACAAACCAGGATTTTGGCATCCTGGGATGCTGAAACCCAAGCCGTGTCTGGAGCTACAACCAATCATAGATCAAGCTAAACCACACGGCAAGGCAGGTCGGTAGAAGTGGCTCGCTATCAGGTTATGCCAGTACGCTTCGGGCTTGGGCTAGTCGTGATTCAAGGACCACTTCAGTGCAGATTCTGCTTACTCAGAGACATGGCGGATCACATATATGATTGTACATACCCAATCATTGATGAAGGAATCAGCTGCGCCCTTCTTCGCCTTTATCGTCCTCCTGTGTTAAATAGAACTCACAACAACTAAGAAACATGGTGAATCCAATGTACAGCGACGGCTATAGAATGCGTCCGCATACGAAGCTGGCAGGCTCCGCATGGGAGTACCAGCAGGAAATGGAGCATGGCGCAGTCGGAGGTTGATGGCGCTATTAGCACAGCAGGTTTACCCATATAAGTATCTGCTCTCGATGTCGCGGCGACAAAAGCGATCGATGAGGATAATTGCCACCTGTCCAAGCTGTTCCTTGGAAGGAGGTATGCCTTTTTGGGGCGCCAACCAGCACAAAGGTACAATTAGAGAAATGAAACAGACGAATTCCAGTTCTAGGACTATGAAATTATCGCCAATCAGGTGAGCGATCCTATTACAAATGGTGACAGCTTTAATTGGAGGTTTAATATCAATTCTAGACACCGCTCTTAGTGCTGAATATAGTATGTCTTCGTTAACTAGCATGCCCTTTGTCGACATGATTTGGATGGCCACATTGTTGAGAAGGTTGGCCTTGCACATGATCGCCCTACATCTGTGAATGTGTGCGATGCCACTCCTCCTCTGCGTCGGTATATGCCAGGCCAAGAATCTTCAGCTGGTCATCATCTGCTTGATCATAACCATACTCCCTGGCAATATCGTCCTCGAGATGGACCCAGTGAAACCGCAGCCAGTCTACAGGAAATTTCCTCATATCCCATATCCTTCACATGGTTTTTGCGCTTGATAGATGTGAAGAATATTATAACCATGCAGCTTCTTATTGTTGGCTTCGTTCTTGACATCGGTAGCCAGACGCCGAACGTCTTCCGGCGAGAAACCTAATACTCGACAGAAGGGGGCTAAGCTGAGTGTTTCTACACTCTCTAAAATCGCGAGGTTATACCATCTGCCCACCTCTTTTTCATGCTCATCTGTATGCCAAGGATTCATGGGTAACCCGACTACTTGATGATTGATGTTGATAAACCCCTGATTTTCTAAGGCAGATACTGTTTCCCTAACGCTATGGCCAATAGGTCGCCACGACATCTCCATAGCCTTTTGAAGCCATCGGTACCACTTATGCATGGATGTATACTCCAAAGAGCCATCCTCACATCGGGGTGTGAAGTCAATCTCGACTTGTTCAAACCAGCCACCCGGTCGTAGATGCATGAATACTCTGCGATATAACGAGGACCAACTGCTGACACTGCCACAACCCATTTGCATATGGATCACATCCCAATGATCTTCACCTAGAGCCCATTGATCCTCAAAGTCACGGGGCGCATAGAAGTCACAATTTCGGGGGCGATTAAATGGTTGAATCTTTGTAAGATCCACTCCGACCACGAAAGCCTCTGGATATTTGTTAGCGACATCGATAGCCCATATTCCAGTGCCGCAGCCAAGATCGAGCACTCGTGCATTGGAAGGGTGAGGAGCATATAGCAACCCATCGCCTATCCTGGCTTCAGTGATGACTTTGTGTAGCAAATCAAGGCGATCCTGTTCTTGCTCGTCGCACGGCCACATATAGATTCCTCTGCGATATCCGTGGTATGTGCGTCCATTCTCTGTATGTGGCGGGTGTTGTTCAGGAAGACTTTTCTCGTGTCATGTTAGCAATCGGCAAAAAACTCTAAGTAACAATTTCGATAGCGGGGTTATGTACATATGGTTGCAAGAGCGACCCGATATTTTATCCTCCATTACAGACGAACTTCCTGTGGAGAAATTCATGCACAACAAGGCGAGAAAAAGTGATGTTCAAGATCGTCTAGGATGATTTATCCGAAATAAGACCAATGAAACAGCAGGCTTATTATACGTATGGCGCATAACAGAGTGCGAGCTACCTTGACCTTGCATGTAACCACGTGAAAATAATAGACCGTGGGAAGTATCGGCATTTCGTTGGTTTAGTTACCGGAGATTATCATCCATTGGTCAGCAGGTCCTTAAACTATAACTACTAGTATGATGGGACCGATTCGGCGAAGAAATGTTGATTGGTTATTTCAAGTTCTAGCCCGTGGACGATCGACTAAGGTTGATTGAAAAAGATGGTATATGACATCGCCGACCAATCGGGTGGGTTTCCAGATGCATCAAGCATGGCTACCAGGGTGACCTTCAGGGATCTAGAAACAAAGAACCAAATTTGAATCTGGGTCCATCAGTCATTATTTATCAATCATGTACGGAGGTGGGCACCAAAAGGGATGGGAATACGCTAAATTCTAGCGTATAAACTAGCCTTTTTTGTAGTAATTTGATGTTTTCTTTTACAGAGCTAAGCTATAGGAGGTTTAGAACAAGATAAATGGACAAATAGGAGAGATTTTGTCTGTAATAAGTTGGAATAAAATATGATACACATTTCTAGTGCCTTTTAGCGCGCTTAGCGTATTCCCGTCACTTTTGGTGCCCACCTCCGTACAATGTACTCTTTTTGCTCCGATTTCTTTGTTGTAAGCTGGCAGTCTAGCCCCACTTTTCACTCCCAACCAGTTCAAATCTTGGCATCATGCAGCGGCTAGTAGAAATAGGGAGCGATGGCTGTGCAATCATAGGTTAGTCGAGGCTAGATTGAGAAGCAATGCATGCAATAGGTGCTATTAACACTGTGAGCGCTATCTTGGCACCGATCCGGATCTGTCAGGATCGAAACAGTTCGGACTGGATCCGTTTGTAAACGAATTAGTCTCCTTCCCAATCATCCGTCTTCTACCAGGCAGATTGGTCGTGTTTCTCCTAGTGCTGTGTGCCGGCAAACCATTTCGTAATGACATATAAAAGGATCAATACCCTCTAACCTGATCTATGAAGTCGCAAATGGTGGCTGCGATCTTCAAAGACAATACACAATGTTTTTCTTGTGGGTCATAACCAGCATTTTGCATATTTCACTAGCATGTGCTACTCACCACAAGCACCGCCATAGAGCGCTTGCACAACCGTCAACTGTAACTTCAACTGTAACCCGTGGAGTCGCGGTTGCCATTCCCACGAACCCCGGTTCCAGTGTTCCCTTTGATATCGGGATCGACGGGTATGCTACTCCACAACTTTGTTTGAGCATGATATTGAATTAGGCAGCCCGATGGGCATCATTGAGATAGGCTCGCCCGCGCAAACAATTGACGTCCAGTTTGATACCACCTTCAATGGAGTGCTCGTTCGGTCTACCCGTGAGAATCCCACTGACATAGATGGCATCCTTGTATATAACAGCAGCGGCTCCAGGTCATGGGGTTATATTTACAATTCTATCCCTGAGAATACATACACGCAGACATTTGAGGATGATGCCTATGCTATAGCGTTCGCTGGCACGGAAACATTCAATATTGGCGGCAAACTCTATTCGGATATCGCATTTGGCCAACTTGAACAATATTATCCGAATACGAGTGGACAGGCTATTCCCTTTGGCGGAACTAGTGGGATCATTGGCCTCAACTACAACTCGATGCAGCAGCCATTGTTTCCAAGTTTCATGTATGCCATTCAAGATCAGCTAATGGGTACGTCTCAAATTAAGGCTTTCGTGAGCATTCATTGACGTTACGCCTAGAATGGAAATGCTCCCTTAACTCATCCCGTGAATGGCAAAACGGTACTTGGATCCTTGGAAGTCTGGAAAGTCTGGATGACCGTGCTGCTATCGCATGGGCGGATCGGAATATTGATCAGCCTACCTGGAGTGTTAATGTTTCAGCAGTATCCGCTGGCAGTCGAAAGAATCCTCCAATCAGCACCTGGTCCGCCACAGTCTCAACGGCAGAGCAGTCCCTTGTTTGGCCGCAAAAGCTCCTAGACTGGTACTTCTCAGGCATTGATTCTACATGGTCTGCTTTTGATAACACGTATCGCTATCCGTGCAACGCGAGCCTACCTGATTTCATATTTAGCATTGGAAATGGGACATTCACCATTCCTGGTACTTATATGCCGTACCAGCGTGATCCAACCAGCACTACTTGCATCTCTATCATCACAGGGGACAACTCTACAGACTCGAGTCATGAGTACACCTTCGGTTCCTGGTGGGCCCAACTAGGTGTGCTGATTCTTGACTACGAACATAGCCAGGTGGGCTTTATGAACAAGTCGACACCATTGCCGAAGTTTACCACAGCCGCCCTTGACATTATTGCAATGAATTAGTTTGTTACAGTGCTTATTAAATAGAAAAACAGGTAGGGTTGAGTCACAATATCATATAACCAATTCAATTTCTCTTGGCTAGCCAGTACATTTCCTCCCTTTGTGTCTCCGATTACCACTTCCAGTTCCAAGCATGATATCCGATCCTACAGATTGTCCTTGCTAATACTCGAGGAGGATTCTCCAAGGCCGAATGGGCCAAGTGTCGCGCGAGGATAGGGGCCGAGAGCATGTCCTGTTTAGCCCGAAAGAAGAGTTCATGTTTCATGGTCAATCAGTTAGAAATTTTCACAATATATATCGTGTAGCCTCCATCCAATCTAACAATATTAACGGATGGGAGACAATCATTGATTCTATAATCGATCTATCCTTACGAAGCCCACATCATGAATGTGGATTTGCGAGAAACCTTCCAGCCGCTTAGTCTCCACCAGACCCAGTGGGTAATGTTGAATTAACCACTGCACCAAAAAGACGTCGGTTACAGGGTAAACCCTCAACCCATCCAACAGGTAACTAAAATCGACTTCATATCAATAACACCTTTCTTGGCGTAGATGGAATGGAATAGCCCGGAAGTGTAATTATTGCCTGGCACTGCATTCGGGATTGTAACTACTTGAAAAGGGAGCGAATATCAATGCTCAGGGTGGATTCTATGGCAATGCTCTCTAGGCTGCCGCTGCTGCTGGATATCCTAAGATCGTCCAACAACTCCTCAAAAATGGAGCCAATATCAATGCTCAGGGTGGAAACTATGGCAATGCTCTCCAGGCATCTGCTGAAGGAGGACATCTTGAAGTTATTCAGCTATTACTGGAAAAGGGAGCGGATGTCAATACTCTAGGTGGGTTCTGTGGTAATGCTATCCAGGCTGTTTCCTAAGGAGGATGTCATAAATTGTACAAGGAAGACGTGGTAATGCTCTCCACGCTGCTGCATCATGATGTTTTGCAATTATCACTACTAGAAAAATAAACAAATGCTCACACTCAAGACTGGTAGAGATCTTTATATACATATATCTATCTAAAAATTTTACTCGGGAACATAACGATCTGGAATTTGTCGTGACTGCCGTAGGCTATATTGGCGACTGGGAGTTGAATTCTCAATATCTTGTCGAGATTTCTCTGCAGCAACCCTTGGTTGGCTAGTTCTCGGCTTCCTGCGACCTTTCGTTTGACTCTTATGCCGCTTATCCTTTAAAGCCGTACAGTATCGTACTTGAAGAGCGCTTTTCGTTCTTCCACGAAAATGCGCCGCAATACGTGACCATGGAAGCTTTTCGACCTCTTTGAGTTGTATTATCAGTTTGTCTTCTTCGGGAGTGTACTCGTTGCCCTTCGACGATACGGGCATTTCCACAAGCTGGGAGACTTCGTTGTCTTCCATAAAGCCGTCTTCATCTGGGGTTAAGCGCTCTTCGTGAGATGATTTGTCAGTTTGTGGTGGTGTATATCTCTCTTTAAATGAACAGCTCCATGTATACCCACAAGGGTTGAGTTCCCGAGTGAATATGCCTTCAATGTTAATAACTTGAAGGTCAGACATGCTGGTCCACTGATCCCGCTCGTTAGCCTGCTTCTGAAATGCGGCCAAACAATCAGACCAGGCAGGGCTAAGGGCGGTCGAGCCTTGAGCCTCTGTGAACCAGCAGCAATACTCAGCTCGGCCCAAGGACACTTTACGGAGAAGACGACCATCAATACGGATTGTCTCTGAACTGGTCGAATTCTGCACCATGGATTCAAGACTTGGCCGACTCTGTAACGATGCTGTTGAATGATCTCGTTCCTGCAGTCTTCCTCGACGCTGGCGACAAGGATGTGTGCCAGCGTCAGCCCGCCTCTGTCTTTTTGCTGGACGAGGTTCCGACTCGAGGTTTGTTATCTGGTCTCCTGCATGACTGTGCTCATGGTAGTCACTATCCTCTGAATCATCGCTTTCTGTACTCTGGGCTGAGGGCGAACCACGCGAGTGCCGACGAGCACGAGATGTGTTGCTGGATCGGGAATTTCGACCAGGGACTGTAACTGATAGACGTTCAGATGTTGCCCTTACTAAAGTGGACTGCGTCGGTTGTGAGTTATTTAGCTGACGCTTTTTTCTTAATGCTGATGTTCGACTATCAGTCTGCTGGAATTGGGTCGGTGGAAAGGCTATCGCCCTATTTCCATGGGCTGGAGAGATTTGGTGTACAGTTGGCTGATAATCCTTGTCCTCCAAAATAGTGATAGTCGGATAAGTAGGGCACATTGGGTCAAGAACTGGAATAGTGTGGATGGGACTGATTGACACTTGATCAAAGGAGTCCGCATCAGACCATTGGGCCGGGAAAGTGGATTTATTTGCAACATCAGGTGGCATTTCCTGTACTGGACTCTCTGGGATGGTGCTACCAGGTTGCTCGCTGTGTGAATGATGATATGGAGCATCCAATTCTGGAGACCATACTGCCGCTAAATCTTCAGCTGTCGGCATTTCCGTGCCATTTGTAAGTCCGGCTATGCCCTGCTCTCCATCGACATAGTAGTTGTTGCAAGATCCCTCATCTTCTAGAGCGACATGTCAGTTTCAGTACACTAGCATTCAAGGAGGCCACGCTTACTATTCTGGGATTCATTCCGAGATCCATTCTGACAAATCATGGTGTCACAGACGCCATGTTCCTTGTAGGTTTCATCAGAATCGATAGGTACGGCTACTGCCGGCTGATGAAAGTCATCGGATTGAGTCTGAGTGTGCGCCGTGTTAAGGTAGATATGAGGAATAGAAGAATGGTTCTCTTTAATAAGAAGGCTTGGGGACGCAGCCTGCACAGTCGATGTGTGGGGGCAAATAGTGAGAGGGTGAGACATAGAAGAAATCATGTGCGATTGAAATGAAGATATTCCATGAGGAATGGCTGGTGACTTGGGCAGCTTTTTAGGCTCACGATGCTGGTACATGACCATATTGTCAAGTGAGATGCCTGCCATAGCTGGAGCTGCAAAGATAGTGAATAACGGAAGAGAAGAGACCGGTTACTTATAATAATAAGGGTTTGTCGCGTTCTCTGGTGGCCTCACTGAGATTTATATAGGCGATCTGGGAAAAGCCTGATATTATGAACGCCAATATATGCCAATTTCGGTAATGCCATAATAGGAAAGAGAGGGAAGAAACAAATCCAACTTGTAAGACTAGCTTCCCTAGGGTCTGTCATCAAATCTGCACAGACAGGCTGGGTAATTCCTTGAATAGGAAGGAGACCGATTTGGATTATTCCATATAAATATATCGCGCAGTTCAGCCCAATCCGGATGTTCTGTTGACCACCCTGTTGTGCCCCAGCAGCGGTGGTGGAAGTCATTTCGGCCAGCAGTCATCAGCGATGTAGTTCTGATTGCGGGATTTTTCTTATTGGTAGAGAGATCCAACTGGGACTGCGCAAAGATCGAGAATGAGGTTCCATAGTCCTAGCATAGCCCCAAACACTGAACCTTCACATTGTAGCTGAAGGGGATGGTGATGGATCTTGAATCAGTGGATCTATGAGCATACTGAATGCAACCGTGGCGCAGTGTAGAAGGCCCTTGACCCAACAAGCTCGTCTTCCACTTCGTAATTTTCCGCCAAAATGACGAGGCAGAGCGCCAGCAAGGTGACTGGCGTGTTCCTCCACCCTTGTAAAGATACCCATCTCATATGTTAATCACGTCCATGCTAATTAAACCAGGATGCTCAGATAAAGCAAACGAGTAGGACACTATCGTTTAGCGCAGTCTCATGGACAGAATTGCCCCGTTGATGACGACATACAGATAGAAATGTCCTAGATGCAACACTGGCGGAATGCCACAGGCTCTTCAAAGCCAGCTTTTCAGCTCAGTGGATGTAAGGAGCCACCATCATGCATAGTTTCATACTTGCATTCGGACATCACCGTCAGAAATCAATTCATGCGCTCTATCCGCCTGAATATTGATCAATTGGATGCCTAATATTAGTTAGTCGTGGAATACCAGTTTGGGTGGGGCTTCAAATCGACCTTCCTTGAATTATGGTTGGTAATACAGCCGGTCTGAGCCCCTCGGAATGGCTTTGGATGGACAGAAAGAGGCAATACTCAATCTAACTCATATGATCCTTGCACCGCTAAAATCGTCATGTAACCAGTTCAATCCTCATTGAGCCACATATGACGAAGCCTGGTGCATACACTGGAATAGGATGACGCTTCCATCCAATCAGCTGGAAACTCGCACTGCTGGGAAAGTGGAATGCACTCGAGAGAATTCAGAATTCCATCTGCGCCGTGGCCTGCTGGACGTTGTGGCTCATCGTATCCTATATTATGCCCGATGAGGAGAAGATACGCGATCTGTAATGGCGTCTTTCCCCACTGCAATACGCGCAAGTCCATAGGGACTACCCAGGACCCAGTGTTTAGCTGAAAGGCAGACACTCAGGATGCGGTGAAATGGATGCGAAGCTCAACACAAGAAGAAACACATCCTCCAACCACTACCTCAGATAGAAATTGTAATGTAGGATAAGCTCACTCAAATTTTGAGACTCTCTATCTTGTGGGTGTACTCTCTGAAGCGTCAATCAAGAGGGAATGGAGAGAAAAGAATCATGAAATGTAACAGTGGCACGATCCACCAGCGCAGCCAAGGACTAATTTTTCAGCTGTGAGACGGCTCACGGGCCGCTAGTGAGGCCCAAGGCTGCGCAAATTATTGAGGTAGAGAAAAATAGGGATGCACACGAGCGGCGGTCGTTGAGCGACGCACTCGAGGTTTATATAGTCGTCGAGACGAGCGTCACACGCGCTATCCTCCATTAGGACGGGCACAATGAGTCTAAACCCAAATTGGATCCGCTAAACCCGAAATTGAAGCGCACTAGTCCCAAGGTGGCGATCCCGAAGAACTAGCCGATTTTGGACGCGCCGGTACAAA
Organism: Talaromyces stipitatus ATCC 10500; assembly: GCF_000003125.1. Taxonomy (NCBI): domain Eukaryota; kingdom Fungi; phylum Ascomycota; class Eurotiomycetes; order Eurotiales; family Trichocomaceae; genus Talaromyces; species Talaromyces stipitatus. The sequence goes on from NW_002990114.1 coordinate 398,720, forward strand.
TTGAAAATCTACTAACCTTTAATATAGAAGATATATTTAATAATATCCTTCTAGGGAGACTCATCTACTGGCTTCGGACACAAGGATGGCTAAATAATCTAATACTCTAGATTGTCTCTTTCATCACAGAAAGAACCATACAGATCTAATTTAATAATGAACTTAACCCTTATATAGATATATTATGTGGCCTTCTCTAAGGCTCCTCTATCTTCCCTATTCTCTTTATGCTCTACATTGCACTACTCTTTCATATAGATAACCCTAGAACTAGATTTGGATATGCAGATGATGGAGCGACCCTAGCAATCTCCCTATCCCTTATAACTAACTACTAGATACTGAGCAAATCTCTATAGGAGGCAATTAAATAGAGCACTGATAAAGAAATTACTTTCACACTAAATAAATATGAACTCATGCATTTCTTCTAATATTAAGCAGACCAAGACCCTACAATAACCCCCCTAGTCTCAATAGGCTCAGTCACAGTCACTAAAGCAACCAACTGTTTATATCTATGCTAGCTAGGGATCCTCTTCAATAAAAAGCTCTCCTTCTACTAGTGTTGGTTTGTGGGAGCAATCGAGTGTGTGTGTGTGTGTATATATTTAACGGCCGTGGTTCGTGACTCGCACGCTTCCCACCGATCCCTACTGGGACATAGGCCGCCGAGGGGTAAGCCTCGGGTTTCGGGTCCTATCAGATTTATGTACAAATAAGAGACTTTTTGGCGCATTTCCATAGCTGCCGTGGTCTTACAGGGAGGTCCACTTTGAGTGGGTTTTAGGTATTTGCCAGCTGCAATGGTCCGTCTACACTCCATGACCTATTACTCCACCACTATTATAACTGAACAGTAAGTTTTGCAGAGAGGGAAAGAAAGAAGAGAAGAGAAAGAAAGAAGGAGGAGAGAAAGAAAGAAGGAGAAGAGAAAGAAAGAAGGAGAAGAGAAAGAAAGAAGGAGAAGAGAAATATAAAGGAAGAGTAGGGCTGTCTTAGCTAGGTGCTAAGGAGAGGTTGGCGAGGGCAGATATCCTCAAAGAAGTGGGTCTCTGCTAGCCATGTGGCTAGCTTTTGTGCTCCTTTAGCAGTGCCTAAGAGAAAAGAGATGACCTTAGAAGGGGGCCCAGGAGGCCGAGGGGCTCGTCTCTTAGCTATATGACAGAAGAAGAAGTACAGAGGTGCTTTTTGTGCTCCGCATCGGCAGAGAAGATAAGTGTTATTATGGTTGAAGCATTCATGGTAGTCTGTAAAGTCTCCATGACCAGTACGGGCCACAATAATATGGCCAAGGTCAAGTCAGTTGAGTTAAAGCTCCCTAGGGCGCTTAGGGGAAGTGGTTATTTCTAGATCTTGATAGCTCTGTGGTGCCATCTTCTCCCATTGTGACTGAGCAGCGGATAGGGATTAAGTCTTGGCGTATCTCTTTAGCGAGGTGTATGAGGATTTGTGAGGAGCAGGAGGGATTGAGGCAGCTCCCTCTTTAGTAGCGAGATCAGCCGCTTTGTTCTCAGGGATTTTAGCGTGTCTAGGGACCCATCGGATTTAGATAGATCCACTTTTAGTGTGAGGAAGCCTTTTGCGAAGTGGCCATGCGGCTACAAGGGTGCGGAAGGATTCAAAGATTTCTTGGGAAGATCCTGTAGAGGGAGATAGAAGACGTATAGTAACTTCCAGGTTATCAAGGCAGATCCATAGGTTGGTAGCAAATTGAGCTGTTGGGTACACTATTGCTGCTTGAGTGCCAGCTAGAGCTGCTTCTGCTTCTGCGTCGAAGACCTCTTTCCTGTGTCCATATAAGAGTGAAGAGCGGAGGAACTGATAGTGTGCTTGGAGTCTAATATAGCCACCCCCTGCACGTCCGTCTGCTAGCCTAGATCTATCTGAAAAGATTACAATATCTGAGCTAGGGATGGTATGTTGAAAAGCCATGAAATTAGCCGCTGCCTGTTCCTTAGTGCGTCCCATGGGAGCTCCTATTCGAGCTTGAGCATTCCCACGAGGCTCGCGAGGGTGCCAGGGAGCGTATTGGAGAGGGTTTATCTGTTCAGAGTTTGGGAGGGCCAGGTAGGAGCAATCGAGATGCCTCACTCCGACGCACTGAGCCGCTGTCGGAACGTTGGTTTACTAGAGCGATGACTAAGCGAAGGCGAGCACTAAACAATACGTATAAGGAACTAGGTCTATTTTCCGGCACTCCTCTAAAACCCCTATCTAGGAGTATTGAACCTGTTTTTATATACAAGATTCCATAGAAGTGATATCACCAAAAGTCGACACTTGTGCAAATCGAACTTTCTAGAGATAGGCTGTAAAGTTGATTTGTAATGTTCAATATCGCGTCGGAATGTGATGCCAATTCTCGAAATTTCTTGATACGCAAATCTTGTCCTATTCCCAAATTGGTTTAGTTCATTCTGAGTTCCAACAGCCGCAGGGCGTCACGTGACCTCGTCTAGGATAGAGGGATGTAAGACCGCGTCGGGGCGTGAGTTAGATAGCAACAATCACACACATTTTGAACCCATACAGAATTGCAGTACCTGCTAACCATTCATGCACGTACGTACATTAACGTGTACACGTGCTTTATGCACCCACAACTAGTATGTTTAAGAAATAATATCTAAAGCGCTCACTATAGCTAGTATCCTCCACTCGCTTGGAAACATGGTCCATAGAATAAGGCCACATCTCCTCCAATAGGCCATATCAGCCTGTGTCCTCCACAAAGCCTACTTCAGTGTAGAGATGTGATAGCCAGGCTGCACCCATCCTCATTCCCGCCCTCAGGCAGACACTCCCCCAATCTTAAACCTAGTAAACAAACATCTAATAGACCTATCTACTGTTATTCTAATGGAAGCAAGGGCGGTTCTATCTATTTTCCGCACTACCCAGTTACTTATCCTACACTAAGAGTTAGGGTTTTACTCTCCTAAGATTAAGCTAGATTAAATTGCCCTCACTGCATCTACACACCTAAGCCACCTAGACCTATATCACCCTCTTCAAAGATGAGCCAGAGCTATAACCCAAATAGGCCACCTAACTAGCCGCTTCGCTCGCTGAGTGCTCGCATGTGACAGAGCCACCTCCGTCCCGGCTCCGTACCAGGTCAAAGGTGAAGCCATTCCCGTCGTAGGGCTGCAGCCCTACGGGTTGCCAGATAGGGAACCGCCAGAGCGGTACTGTATTTAGCAAGGTGCCACGCACAGAGATTATATAGATCTCTGTGGCTGGATCGAGAGCTTGTTTCCTTCCTTTCTTTTTCTCTCCATGTCAAATATTCTCGTGTACGTGTACCTCATTGTATGTAGCTCAGCTCAGCAATACAGTAAGATTGACCCTTTCACACGCACTCCCTAGTATAGAAAAGATCAACCCACTGCTTCACCCACCCTGGAGTACAAAAGAACCTAGAGAAACAGTCTTAATATAGGTGGGTGCTCCATCCAGCCTCACAAGAGAAGAAGCGGCAGATAACTTCTAAATATTCCTGCAATCTATCCTAGATAATAATATTATAATTTACTTAGATAGAACTAAATTAGAAAACAGGGAAATAGGCAGCAGCTTTGTTAGTTTCTAAGCTGGCTCCCAATTCTTATGAGACTCAATACCTCTCAGGTCCAACAAAGAAGTCTTTAACATAGAAGCAGAAGCTGCTCTTGCTAGATTGAAAGCCATAATGGCAAACTCAAGAGCCCAACACGCACCAAATCTATAGATATGCCTTGATAATCTTGAGGTCGCTATTTAACTCCTCTTCTTATCCATTAGCTCCTCCCAAGCTGTCTTCAAGTCATTCAATATACTTGCCACCATCCGGCCATCAAGGAGGAGACTTCCCCAAATTAAGAGTGAGATTGTCTGAATCTACTGGGTTCCTGGACATGCAGATATCCCTAGAAATGAAGTAGTAGACCTCACCACTAAAGAGGGCGTGGAGAGAACTGTCCCCATCTCTTAACTATAGTCATATACAGTACTTAAGCAACATACTAGATTATAAACCACATCAAGAGCACAGGCATATTGGCAGTCAGCTGCTCTGCAGGTCTATCAAGACCTTAAAATTACTAACTTCTCAAGACATCCAGTAGAGCTCCAGCTTCCTCACTATATCTTAGGATGAATCCTCGCAGCACACATAAAGTATAGAGACTTCACAGACTATCACAAATAGTTTAACCACATGGATGTCTACCTCTTGTGCCAATATGGTGTAAGAAAGTCCCTAATCCACTTCATTTTCTACCTGATTGCAAAAAGAAAAGCTCCTAGATTCCCTAGACATCCTTTGGAAGTCATCCTATTCCTCCTAGGCACTCTAAAGGGAGCCATCAGACTAGCCAAATGGCTAACAGAGACCCAATTCTTTAAGGATATCTGCCCTCAACGCTCCCCCCTTAGCACATAGGCTAAGAGACATATAGTTACCTATTTTTCCTTTGTTTTCCTTTGTCTCCTTTTTCTCTCTCTTTCAAGTTGAATTTGTGTTGAACAGGATAGATTCGGTCATGGGAAGTAGGTGGACCACTGCAGCTGGCAGCAGCACCCAGCCTCTACATGTAGAGGTTAACTATCTGACCACGGCAGCCATGTAAGTGCGCCAAAGAGTCACATCTTGTATATAAATCTTGACACCCAGGGCTTACCCCCTGGCGGCCTTTGTCCCACTAGGGAATGGGTAGGCAGTGATTCATCACGACCTACGGCCGTTAAACAATGACACACACACGCTTTTGGGGACTAGTCACAATATTAGGAATCAAGATAGCTTCATATTGTCAGGCTCATTAGGCCGCTTCGCGTTCGCGCCTTACTACCGTCTATGCTTCATGATAAGGACCGTAGTAAAACCAACAGTTAGGGAATTATCACGGGACCACCGCCATACAGGTAGACGTCGGTACCGCATTGGGCCTAGCGTGATCGTAGCAAGGACATCAACCTCGTGTCAGATAATCCGGCTTTCAAACGAGGCAGAAAGATCGACTGTTCAATCTTACAGGTCTAAAAGGCACCTTTAGGCATATATCTGGGCACCTAGATTTCAGCCCAATATTTACCCCTCCTGATAGCTCACAAATCACCCCGCCAAAGGTGTCTATAAAGGACCCGGCTTTGAAACCTGATGGAGAGAGATACAGAACTTAACACATACAATCTTGCTAGTCACTTCTTTTCTTTGATCCTAGTAAAACACTTTGTAGGATTGGCCTGGAATAAACCCACCAATCCGACACCTTGCACGCCACGGATCTCAGATAGTTAGTTAGACTTCTCAATATCACTCTCTCTAGCCCATCATCAGGTTATGCGCCTGGATTTCTTTTGAACAGGTCGTTTCAATACGATTCCTCAACCTCTGATCACGGATCAACACCCTTTTCAAACAACCAAGTCCCTATCAGCATGACTGTGGGAGAAGGTGACCAGAACAATGGCCAACAAGGCTCATCTCGACAGACAGACTGAAACGGCCAAACAGGTCAACAAGGTAATGTCATAAATACAGGAGTGGTGAATCATCCTACAGTAATAGATCAAGCCACAGAGATCCTAAAGGACGGCCAAAGCATCACTTTGACGCCAATCCAAGTCCTACAAGGAGCAGATGATTACAATCGATGGTATCAAGCCGTACGACGCGAGCTCTTAGGAAACAATCTACTTGACCTTATCGATAAGAGCATCCCACGACCTCATGTTGGGTCAGCTTACTACAAAATCTAGAAGAAGCTATCACTTAAAGTGGCAGGTTGGCTTTCTGCAATGCTTAGTCGAGATGTTGGCACAAAAGTCCAAACCATAACTGTCAATGTTGATTATGCAGATGATCTATTGGCAGCAATTCGAACTATTTGTAAGGGAGAAGCTGATTCACAAGCCAGTTGGCGAGCTTGGACAGACTTCAGAAAATGCAACAGACATTAATATGCAACTTGTGAGATATATATCCATGCCCTCCATGCAAAGCATAGCAATACTGAATGCGACAGTTTTGATATTTAGCCATGTCAACTCATTATTACTCTCCTTCATTCCATTGAGATGGATCTCCCTACATGGGTCACACTCAAGATAGAGTAATACAAGGACGTGAAGAGCAAAAATATGGATGATTTTTATCAGTTATATTCTAAGGTATTAGAAAAATGCCAAGGTCTCAAATTCAGTATAGATAACGCTACAAATAACTTCAATCCTCTCACACCAGCAACTCCAAAGTCAACTGATGGGAGAGAGGATAAGAAGAGGAAGGAGTGAGACCCAGATACCCCCAATAAGAAAAAGTGGAATGCCCTAAAGCTAGGAGTGTTAGTGAAGGAGTAGCTTAAGAAGCTATGCAAATGGAGAAATAGAGACGACAACTGCGGATACTATAGTATAAAGGGCCATGGTTGCTCAAAGTACTCTTATCTTGCAGATTCACCTCCACCAAATTAGTATCTAAAATTAGATTTATAGTGTTACAAAGATAGAGCGGCACTAAAATAATAAGAGACTAAAAATGATAAAGACACTGCAATAAAAACATCTATAACTATGAATGTCTCGTCTTTTGCACTTTCATCTAATTTCTTTATGTGTGGGTGCATCTGCACTAGTACTAGTACGATAGGCTTCCTAACTTGGAATATGGGTTCAATTGGGTAGTCTTAAGTTGTCTGTCTTTCCTATCTTTGACCCCGACGCGTAAGGGATTCCTGGTGTAGTGTTGGATATTTGATACGCTAATCCCAATCAGGATGTCATTACTAATCATGATTCCTCGGAATAACGACATATCCGTGAGAACATGAGAGCCAAACTCAAGCCTACATTTTGGAGTCAGGATTGTCATTTATCCCGTAAATCCGTGATACTTTGCCACTATGATGTGTATATAAAGAGGATCAAGATGTGTAGTTAGCTATGTTTTAGAAGACGTGCAAATCAGAGTCAATTATTCCTCACCCAAATTGTACAACTCATATCAGAGCCTAACCCCGTTCGGACTAGTACCCAAAGATTCCAATATGTAGCCTTCATCACGTGATTTCAATCACGTGATGTCAGTTATCCAGATCTCGACTGCATCCTCGCATCCAACATTATGCCACATTCAAGATTTTCGAGTTGATAGGCGACTTCCTTATAATTATTCATATCAAACAGTCGGAGGCTCAAAATCCTCAACCCTCTCTACCACCTAGCTCCCAGGAGTGCAGCCTTTGACGCGTCTCAACGCGCCCGGCAACACCATGGCGCGTAAAGGCCCTGGTACAGACGGCCCTCTACAGACAGCCCTTCTAGAATCCATGTCTGCAGCCATAACAAGAGCTTCTGAAGGACAGAAGATCTTCAGCCCCATAGCTGCATTCCTTGATAAACACCACAGCCAAACCACCAGCCTTGCTCCTCACCTACTAAGAGCCCTCACCGCCCTAAGTGATGACCTCGCCTCGGTAGCTCAACAACATTTCAACGCCTATATTAGCAGTATCTCAATGATCTCTATTCTACCTGCCCTGTCTCCTTCCCCTTCCTCTTCCCCCATCCTAAATCCCTTACCCCCTTCATCCCCTCCCTCACGTCCCCCCTCAGGTCTTAACCAGTCAACTTATGCAACTATTACCCAATATGCCCCGGTCAAATCAACCCCCACTACTCACTCTAAATCCCTAGTTAAAAAGCCTATGCCTCTGGTGAAACAACCCCTTCCTGACAACCGGCTCTTCGTACGCCTCCCAGCTGACCATGCAGCTAGAAAAATAGAAGCCTACGCCATCTACTCTAGCCTACGGTCTCAACTAAACTCAAACAGTGCAGTGCTAAAAGAAGTTCAAGCCACAAAGACTGGCTTCACACTATGCCCCTCATCTCCAGAAGCCCTCCTAGCTCTTGAGGCCTAAAAAGAGACTATCTCTGCATTCTTTGTTAACTGCCAGATAGAACGCAGCTCCCAATGGGTCTCATACCGAGTCACCAATGTGCCAAGGAAAATTGGCCAAATCTTGGATGGCCGATACTCTCTAATCCCTATCAATCCTACACTACTATCCTTAGAAATTAGCGAAACTACTGGGCTCAAGCCTATATCTATTAGCGAGACCACTATAAGTGCCGCCAACCCTAATACTCTTTCCTCAAGCTGGTTTGTCAACTTCCCAGAAGGCACGAAATCATCACTGCCTATCCAACTACGTCTTTTTGGCACTATCACCAATGCCTATCATCTCTCTAAGAGAACAACAGTTATCCAATGCACACAATGCTGGAAATAGCATAACACACGATCCTGTGCCCGCCCCTCTCAATGCCGGCTCTGCGGCTCCTTAGAGCATACTGAAGAGGGCCATGTCAACCGCTGCACAGCCCTAGAGCCTCATCAGTGCCCTCCCAGATGCATACACTACCATAGATCACATCCAGCTAATTTCCCAGAATGCCTCCTGCACCCTAAAGGCAACACTAAACATACTAAAGCTCAATAAGTAGAGATCCGCAAATCCTGCGCTATAAACCTCGCAAAAGCTCGAACTGAAGGAGGATGTAGCTCTCAGCTTTCCATTAGCACACAAGAAACATCTATGGCATTAGATAAGATGCTAACTTAGCCTCCAACCCACAAGATTATCTCTCCTTTCCGTTCAGTAACCCCCCCACCTCGCGCCCCAACTAAAGATCCTCCAATTACAGCTCGCGCAGTCCACTTTATAACACCTCAATTACAAAACTGGTTCGCCTCTCTTCTTGAACAGGAACTATAATCTATCACTATCCAACTTAGAAGGCGCCTCTCAAAATCCTACAGCTAAATGTAGGGCACGCGCTAGATGCACATGAAATAGCTCTCACATTGGCATACACAAGTGATATTAATATTATCCTAATCCAAGAACTATATACTTTCAAAGATCTTAGTCGACAGATCACTAAAAAACACCCATCATATGAATGCTTCTCTCCAACTGACAGTTGGGCGATAAGTGGCCAACCACGAGTCCTCACCTATATTTAAAAGAAGAAAGGTATTCGGACCTCCCAGCTCCGCCCCTTCACAACTGACACTAAAGAGGCCTCGGATCTCCTGTTCCTTCAGATTTTCTCACCCACAGGAAAGTCTGCTCTGATAGTCAACATCTATAACACCCTAGCAGGCTCCATCAGAGCAGGTGAAGCCGCAAAAGCTCTCACAACCCTGCCAGAGGCGTATCTCCCTCAAGCAACAATACTTGCAGGCAATCTCAACCTACTACACAATAGATGGTAGCCCTCGCTACATCACAGCCCCACACCTTTCGCAGAGCCATTTATTAACTGGCTGGATCTCCAGGGTCTAGTACTCATTTCCGACATAGACTGTCCCACACATGAAAGGGGTAACGTGTTAGACCTCAGTTTTGCCTCAAGCCCTCTAGCACTCGCAGGAGCCAAAGCTAGCATAGCGAGCCACTTAGATGCAATCTCAGATCATCAACCACTAATTACCACTGTTCCATGGGATCAGAGATACAAGGAAACAGCTCAGAAACTGAGATTTGACACACTAGATCACACTTCCTTCCTTTCGCTCCTCGCCTCTAATCTTGCTGGCACCGAGAGCTCAGCCGCGACAGAAGAAGATCTTAATGCTTTTGCTGAAAAACTAACATCTGCAATTCAAAGAGCATATAGAGGCTCTGCTAAGAGGACCATGACACAAGGCATAGGATAACTATGGTGGAACGAAGACTGTAAGAAAGCTTTACACAATTACTGCTTAGGCCTCTGCTCAAAGACAGACTTCCGCAGGATAACTAGATGGTCTCAACAACAATTTTGGCGAGAGAAGCTCTCTATGGTAACACAAATGAAGGATGTTTTTGACATGAGCAAATAGCATAAGTCTACAGGCATCTTCTAAAGCCCTCCACTAAAAGATCTGCTAAGGCCTAACAGCCTCCCAGTAGTTACTGTACACGAGAAACAAGACATACTAGTCCGCAATCTTCTCCAGAACTCGGCAGAGGCAGAAGACATACCTCTGGACTCCCCAACAGTGCCTTCCACTAGTCTCTACTTCCCAGATATATCGATGCTACAAGTGGAGGAGTCAGTACTTCAGGCAGGAAACACAGCCCCTGGCGCAGATGAAATCCCAACCTGCATACTCAAAGTAGCCTGGCCTCTGATCAAAGATAAGGTACTAATGCTATATCAAGGGTGCCTAAAGATTGGTCATCATTCTAAATGCTTTTAATATGCAATCTTAGCAATCATCCAGAAACTAAAAAAGACTGATTAGTCTTCACCTAGATTATACAGACCAATTGCTCTCCTATCAGTACTTGGCAAAGGACTGGAGCGCTTGATGGCACGGAATATAGCATGGATCTCTATACATTATAAAGTATTAGCAAGGCAATAATTTGGGGCTCTCCCACTAAGATCTGCAACTGACCTGACCACATGCCTAACACATGATGTTAAACAAGCACTAAATCAAGGCATGACTACCTCACTCCTTACCCTAGATGTCAAAGGCGCCTTTGATTCCGTACTTCCTGGCAGACTGATCCGCAGACTACGCGAGCAGGGCTGGCCTACCAATCTCGTTCTCTGGATTGCCTCCTTCGCTACTGGAAGATCAGTTCAGATCCGACTCGATGGAGAGATCGGCCCCTCAATAGACATTACCTGCGGTCTTCCACAAGGATCCCCAGTATCTAGCATTCTTTTCATGCTCTACATAGCGCCTCTATTCTGTCTAGGAAACCTAAGGAACAGATTTGGTTACGTGGACGACGCAGCCAACCTGGTAATCTCAACTTCTCTTACTACTAATTGCAAAGCCTTATCAGACTCACTTCAAGAAGCCTTTAATTGGGGCGCTACAGAAGGCATTACATTTGCACCAGATAAATATGAGCTTCTTCACTTCTCCCAATATAAAGCAGACCAGGACCCAACCTGCACACCTTCAGTGAAAGCTGGATCTATTACAATATTAGAAAACACTAAACAGCTATATCTACAATAGCTAGGAATTCTCTTTAACAAAAAGCTAACGTTTAAATGGCATATTAGAGAAACAGCATCTAAAGCCCTCACTGTAGCTAACGCTCTTCGCTCTCTAGGGAATACTGTTCGAGGAGTCAAACCTAATTTACTACAGCAGGCTATATCAGCCTGTGTACTCCATAAAGCATACTATGGCGCAGAAACCTGGTGGCCAGGACATACTCGCCCTGGACCTTCCTAGATTTCAAACCGAGTTGGAGAACATCTTGAGAAACTAACTAAAGTAATACTAACAGGCGTAAGAGCAGTCCTTCCAGTCTTCCGCACAACCCCAAAGCCAGTCCTTTATCGAGAGTCTGGATTCTCTCCACCAGAAATCGAACTAGATCGAATAGCCCTCCTTGCAACTGTCCGCCTATAGCGTCTCAACCCTTATCACCCACTTCGAAGACGCGCAGAACAGATCGCTAGTAATGGCCGACAAATCAGCCGATTTGCCCGCCGTATACTGGCCCTCCCAAACTCTGAACAGATAAACCCTCTCTAATACGCTCCCTGGTACCCTCGTGAGCCTCGTGGGAATACTCAAGCTTAAATAGGAGCTCCCATGGGACGCACTAAGGAACAGGCAGTGGCTAATTTCATGGCTTTTCAATGTACCATCCCTAGCTCAGATATTGTAATCTTTTCAGATGGATCTAGGCTAGCAGACGGACGTGCAGGAGGTAGCTATATTAGACTTCAAGCACACCATCAGTTCCTCCGCTCCTCACTCTCATACGGACACGGGAAAGAGATCTTCAATGTAGAAGCAGAAGCAGCTTTAGCTAGCGCTCAAGCAGTAATAGCGTACCCAATAGCTTAATTTGCTATCAACCTATGGATCTGCCTTGACAACCTAGAAGTTGCCATACGCCTTCTATCTCCCTCTACAGGATCTTCCCAAGAAATCTTTAAATCCTTCCGCACCCTTGCAGCTGCCTGGCCACTTCGCAAAAGGCTTCCTCACACTAAAAGCAGATCTATCTAAATCCGATGGGTCCCTAGACACGCTAAAATCCCTGAGAACAAAGTGGCTGATCTCGCTGCCAAAGAGGGAGCTGCCTCAATCCCTCCTGCTCCTTACAAATCCTCATACGCCTCGCTAAAGAGATACGCCAAGACTCAATCCCTATCCGCTGCTCAGTCACAATGGGAGAAGGTGGCACCACAGAGCTATTAAGATCTAGAAATAACCACTTCCCCTAAGCGCTCTGGGGAGCTTCAACTTAACCGACTTGACCTTGGCCATATTATTATAGCCCGTACTGGTTATGGAGACTTTGCAGACTACTATGAATGCTTCAACCATGATAATGCTTATCTTCTCTGCTGATGTGGAGCATAAAAAGCACCTCTGCACTTTTTCTTCTGTCATATAGCTAAGAGATGAGCCCCTTAGCCTTCTGGGCCCCCCTCTGAGGTTATCTCTCTTCTCTTAGGCACTGCTAAAGGAGCACAAAAGCTAGCTACATGGCTAGCAGAGACCCACTTCTTTGAGGATATCTGCCCTCGCCAACCTCTCCTTAGCACCTAGCTAAGACAGTCCTACTCTTCCTTTATATTTCTCCTCCTTCTTTCTTTCTTTCTCTTCTCTTCTTTCTTTCCCTCTCTGCAAAACTTACTGTTCAGTTATAATAGTGGTGGAGTAATAGGTCATGGAGTGTAGGCGGACCATTGCAGCTAGCAAATACCTAAAACCTACTCAAAGTGGACCTTCCTGTAAGACCATGGCAGCTATGGAAATGCGCCAAAGAGTCTCTTATTTGTACATAAATCTGATAGGACCCAAAACCCGAGGCTTACCCCTCGGCGGCCTATGTCCCAGCAGGGATCGGTGGGAAGCGTGCGAGTCACGAACCACGGCCGTTAAATATACACACACACACACACACATCCAACATTATGCCAAGCTTACGCACAAGGAACTCTTGCACAGATAGACGAACTCCCTACAATTGTTTATATCAAACAGTCAGAGGCCCAAACTCCTCACCCCTCTCTACCACCTAGCCACCAGAAGTGCGGCCTTTGACGCGTCTCAACGCGTCCGGCAACACTATGGCGCGTAAAGGCCCTGGTACAGATGGCCCTCTACAGACAGCCCTACTGGAATCGACGTCCGCAGCCACGACAAGAGCTTCTGAAGGACAGAAGATCTTCAGCCCTATAGCTGCATTCCTTGATAAACACCGCAGCCAAACCACTGGCCTGGCCCCTCACCTACTGAGAGCCCTTACCACTCTAAGCGATGACCTCGCCTCAGTAGCTCAATGACATTTTAGTGCCTATATCAGCGGTATCTCGACAACCTCTATTCTACCTGCCCTGTCCCCTTCCCCCTTCCCCTTCCCCTACTCCAAATTCCTTACCCCCTTCACCCCCTCCCTCACGTCCCCTCTCAGGTCTTGAACAGTCGACTTATGCGACTATTACCCAATATGCCCCGGTCAAATCAACTCCTACTACTCACTCCAAAGCCTATATTAAAAAGTCTATGTCTCTAGTGAAACAACCCCCTCCTGACAACCAGCTTTTCATACGCCTCCCAGCTGACCATGCAGCTAGAAAAATAGAAGCCTACGCTATCTACTTTAGCCTACAGTCTCAACTAAACTTAAACAGTTCAGCACTAAAAGAAGTTCAAGCTATAAAGACTGGTTTTGCACTATGTCCCTCATCCCCAGAAGCCCTCTTAACCCTTGAGGCCTAAAAAGAGATTATCTCTGCATTCTTTGTTAACTGCTAGATAGAATGTAGCTCCCGATGGGTCTCGTACTGAGTCACCAATGTGCCAAGGAAAGTTGGCCAAATCTTGGACGGTCAATACTCTCTAATCCCTGTCAATCCTACACTTCTGTCCTCAGAAATAAGCGAAACTACAGGGCTTAAGCCCACATCTATTAGCAAGACCACTTTAAGCGCTGTCAACCCTGATACTCTCTTCTTAAGCTGGTTTGTGAACTTCCTAGAAGGCATGAAAATACCACTATCTATCCAACTATATCTTTTTAGTACTATCACCAATGCTCGTCACTTCCCTAAGAAAATAACAGTTATTTAATGCACATGATGCTAGAAATGGTATAATGCAAGATCCTGTGCCTGCTCCTCTCGATACCAGCTATATAGCTCCTCAGAGCATACTGAAAAGGGCCATGCCAATCGCTGCACAGCCCTGGAACCTTATCAATGCCCTTCTAGATGCATACACTGTTATAGACCACATCTAGCTAATTTCTCAGAATACCTCCTGCGCCCTAGAGGCAATACTAAACATACTAAAGCTCAACAAATAGAGATCCGCAAATCCTGCGCTACAAACCTCGCAAAAGCTCAAACTGAAGGAGGATGTAGCCCTTAGCTCTTCATAGGCATACAAGAAACACCTATGGCAATAGATGAGGTGCCATCTCAGCCTTTAACCCATGAGATTATCTCTCCTTTCCGCTCAGTAACCCCCCCACCTCGCGCCTTAACTAAAGATTCTCCAATTATAGCTCGTGCAGTCCACTTTATAACCTCTTAACCACAAAACCAGTTTGCCTCTCTTCTTGAACAGGAGCTATAATCTATCACTATCCAACTCAAAAGGCGCCTCTTAAAATCCTACAGTTAAATGTAGGGCACGCGCCAGATGCACATGAAATAGCTCTTACATTGGCATACACTAGCAACATTGATATTATCCTAATCCAAGAACCATATACATTCAAAGATCTTAGCCAATAGATTACTAAAAAACACCTATCATATGAATGCTTCTCCCCAACTGACAGTTGGGCGGTAAGTGGCTGACTATAAGTCCTCACCTATATTTGAAAGAAGAAAGGCATTCGGACCTCCCAACTGCACCCTTTCACAACTGATACTAAAGAGGCCTCGGATCTCCTATTCCTATAGATTTTTTCGCCCACAGGAAAGTCTGCTTTGATAGTTAATATCTATAATGCCCTAGCAGGCTCCATCAGAGCAGGCAAAGCCGCGAAAGCTCTTACAACCCTGCCAGAGGTATATTTCCCTCAAGCAACGATACTTGCAGGCAATCTTAACCTACTACATAACAGATGGCAGCCCTTGCTACATCGCAGCCCCACACCTTCTGCAGAGCTGTTCATTAACTGGCTGGACCTCCAGGGTCTAGTACTCATCTCTAACATAGACTGTCCCACACATGAAAGGGGTAACATGTTAGACCTCAGTTTCGCCTCAAGCCCTCTAACACTCGCGGGAGCTAAAACTAGCATAGCGAGCCACTTAGATGCAACCTCAGATCATCAACCACTAATCACCACTGTACCATAGGATCAGAGATACAAGGAAATAGCTCAGAAACTGAGATTTAACACACTAGACCACACCTTCTTCCTCTCGCTCCTCGCCTCTAATCTCGCTGGCACCGAGAGCTCAGCCGCAACAGAAGAAGATCTTAATGCCCTTGCTGAAAAACTGACATCTGCAATTCAAGGAGCATATAGAGGCTCTGCTAAGAGGACCATGACATAAAGTATAGGACAACTATAGTAGAATAAAGACTGCAAGAAAGCTTTACACAATTATTGCTTAGGCCTCTGCTCAAAGACAGACTTCCGCAGGATAACTAGATGGTCTTAACGACAATTTTGGCAAGAGAAGCTCTCTATAGTAACATAAATGAAGGATGTTTTTGACATAAGCAAATGGCATAAGTCTACAGGCATCTTCCAAAGCCCTCCTCTGAAAGATCCGCTAAGGCCCAACAGCCTCCCAGCAGTTACTGTACACGAGAAATAAGACGTACTAGTCCGCAATCTTCTCTAGAACTCGGCAGAGGCAGGAGACATACCTCTAGACTCCCCAACAGTCCCTTCCACTAGTCTCTACTTCCCAGACATATCAATGCTACAAGTGGAGGAGTCAGTACTTCAGGCAGGAAACACAGCCCCTGGCGCAGATGAAATCCCAACCTGCATACTCAAAGTAGTATGGCCTCTGATCAAAGATAAGATACTAATACTATATTAAGGGTGCCTAAAGATTGGTTATCATCCTAAATGCTTTCGACACGCAATCTTAGTAATCATCCAGAAACCAAAAAAGACTGATTGGTCTTCACCTAGTTCATACAGATTAATCGCTCTCCTATCAGTACTTGGCAAAGGACTGGAGCGCTTGGTAGCACGGAATATGATATAGATCTCTATATACTATAAAGTATTAGCAAGGCAACAATTTGGGGCTCTCCCACTAAGATCTGCAACTGACCTAACCACATGCCTAACACATGATGTCGAACAAGCACTAAATCAAGGCATGACTGCCTCACTCCTTACCCTAGATGTCAAAGGCGTCTTTGATTCTGTGCTTCCTAGCAGACTGATCCACAGACTACGCGAGCAGGGCTGGCCTACCAATCTCATTCTCTGGATTGCCTCCTTCGCTACTGGAAGATCAGTTCAGATCCAACTCGATAGAGAGATCGGCCCCTCAACAGACATTGCCTGCGGTCTTCCACAAGGATCCCCAGTATCTGGCATTCTTTTCATACTCTACATAGCGCCTCTATTCCATCTAGGAAACCCAAGGAACAGGTTTGGTTACGCGGATGACGCAGCTAACCTAGCAATCTCAACATCTCTTACTACTAATTGCGAAGCCTTATCAGACTCACTTCAAGAAGCTCTTAATTAGAACACTGCAGAGGGCATTACATTTGCACCAGATAAATATGAGCTTCTTCACTTCTCCCAATATAAAGTAGACCAGGACCCAACCCACACACCTTTAGTGAAAGCTGGATCTATTACAATATCAGAAAACACTAAACGGCTATATCTACAATGGCTAGGAATCCTCTTTGACAAAAAGCTAACGTTTAAATGGCACGTTAGAGAAATAGCATCTAAAGCCCTCACTGTAGCTAATGCTCTTCACTCTCTAGGGAATACTGTTCGAGGAGTTAAACCTGATTTACTACAGCAGGCTATATCAGCCTGTGTACTCCATAAAGCATACTATGGCGCAGAAATCTGGTGGCCAGGACGTACTCGCCCTGGACCTTCCCAGATTTCAAACCGAGTTGGAGAACATCTTGCGAAACTATACTAACAGGCGCAAGAGCAGTCCTTCCAGTCTTCCGCACAACCCCAAAGCCAGTCCTTTATCGAGAATCTGGATTCTCTCCACCAGAAATCGAACTAGATCGAATAGCCCTCCTTGCAACTGTCCGCCTACGGCGCCTCGACCCTTATCACCCACTTCGAAGACGCGCAGAACAGATCACTAGTAACGGCCGACAAACCAGCTAATTTACCCGCTATACACTGGCCCTCTCAAACTCTGAACAGATAAACCCTCTCCAATATGCTCCCTGGCACTCTCGCGAGCCTTGTGGGAATGCTCAAGCTCAAATAGGAGCTCCTATGAGACGCACTAAGGAACAGGCAGCGGCTAATTTCATGGCTTTTCAACATACCATCCCTAGCTCAGATATTGTAATCTTTTCAGATGGATCTAGGCTAGCAGACAGACATGCAGGGGGTGGCTATATTAGACTCCAAGCACACTATCAGTTCCTCCACTCTTCACTCTTATATGGACATGGGAAAGAGGTCTTCAACGCAGAAGCAGAAGCAGCTCTAGCTGGCGCTTAAATAGTAATAGCATACCCAACAGCTCAATTTGCTACTAATCTATGTGTCGGAACGTGAATATCAAACCCTACACGTTTTGGCACCGGATATAGTTAGTCTGACGCGGCACGTGCGTGCCGCGTATATCTAGCTAGCTATCCCCGTCCCCCTCGTTCTTGGGGACAAGTCACAATATTAGGAATCAAGATATCTTCATATTGTCAGGCTCATTAGGCCGCTTCGTGTTCGCGCCTTACTACCGTCTATGCTTCGTGATACGGACCGTAGTTAAACCAACACTATGGATCTATCTTGATAACCTAGAAGTTGCTGTATGCCTTCTATCTTCCTCTACAGGATCTTCCTAAGAAATCTTTGAATCCTTCCGCACTCTTATAGCCACATGGCCACTTCGCAAAAGGCTTCCTCACACCAAAAGCAGATCTATCCAAATCCGATGGGTCCCTGGACACGCTAAAATCCCTGAGAACGAAGCAGCTAATCTCACTGCTAAAGAGGGAGCTGCCTCAATCCCTCCTACTCCTCACAAATCCTCATACGCCTCGCTAAAGAGATACGCCAAGACTCAATCCCTATCCGCTGCTCAGTCACAATGGGAGAAGATGGCACCACAGAGCTATCAAGATCTAGAAATAACCACTTCCCCTAAGCGCCCTGGGGAGCTTCAACTCAACCGACTTAACCTTGGCTATATTATTGCGGCCCATACTAGTCATGGAGACTTTACAGACTACCATGAATGCTTCAACCATGATAACGCTTATTTTCTCTGCCGATGTGGAGCATGAAAAGCATCTCTGCACTTCTTCTTCTGTCATATAGCTAAGAGACAAGCCCCTTAGCCTCCTAGGCCCCCTTCTGAGGTCATCTCTTTTCTTTTAGGCACTGCTAAAGGAGTACAAAAGCTAGCTACATGGCTAGCAGAGACCCACTTCTTTGAGGATATCTGCCCTCGCCAACCTCTCCTTAGCACCTAGCTAAGACAGCCCTACTCTTCCTTTATATTTCTCTTCTCCTTCTTTCTTTCTCTTCTCCTTCTTTCTTTCTCTTCTCCTTCTTTCTTTCTCTTCTCCTTCTTTCTTTCTCTTCTCCTTCTTTCTTTCTCTTCTCTTCTTTCTTTCCCTCTCTGCAAAACTTACTGTTCAGTTATAATAGTGGTGGAGTAATAGGTCATGGAGTGTAGGCGGACCATTGCAGCTGGCAAATACCTAAAACCCACTCAAAGTGGACCTCCCTGTAAGACCACGGCAGCTATGGAAATGCGCCAAAGAGTCTCTTATTTGTACACAAACCTGATAGGACCCGAAACCCGAGGCTTACCCCTCGGCGGCCTATGTCCCAGTAGGGATCGGTGGGAAGCGTGCGAGTCACGAACCACG
Source organism: Talaromyces stipitatus ATCC 10500 (assembly GCF_000003125.1). NCBI lineage: Eukaryota > Fungi > Ascomycota > Eurotiomycetes > Eurotiales > Trichocomaceae > Talaromyces > Talaromyces stipitatus. Next base: position 417,768 of record NW_002990114.1, read on the forward strand.
GCCGTTAAATATACACACACACACACACACACACACACACATCCAACATTATGCCAAATATTGATAGCGCAGCTATTGATACTAAAGCGTTTGTAGAGCATGTTGAATAACCAATCAACAAAGAGAATATGCCTAAATTAAAAGCCTTAGCAATGGCACTCTCAGCGACCACACTAGAAAGCCTTATTAGAAAGTTTGTTACTAACTCTGGCGCTAGACACAGCATGGTTAGAGATTTTGCAAGCTGGGTAGAAATCTATAAATATAAAGACGACAATGAAGCCTATACATACGAATGCAGCAATAGCATGGAGATAAAGGCTACGGGATATAGCACAACACTTATATAATTCGACAACAGTGAGGATAGACCAGCTGAGCTTTTAACTCGCATATACTATGTACCTGGATTAAAATACAACCTTTGGGCATGCGAGCGAGCAAAGGATGAGAGCAAAGTATGGTATTGCAGTAAAGACTACACTATATGAAGAATGAATGATGATTCAGTTATTGGCCATACTATAGTTGTAGAAGGCGTCCCAATTCTCAGAACCATGATAACTGGGAAAGAGCTTCAATTTGGAGCGCTTAATCTATCTATAATCTCAGTAGAGTTGCAACATCAACAACTTGGCCATGCTAGCGACGTGATTTATAAGGGCACAGCTCAGGCTTATAATCTTGAAGCGATCAAAGAAAAGATTAAGCACTGTGAATCCTGTAGACTTGGGAAATTGAAATATATTATGTCCCACGATCTGCTGCCAAAAGCATTAAAAGCTAGATAGATTGTCTATGTCGATGTTTAGCACATAAAGCTAACAGAATTTAATAAGTACAACTACTTCATAGTATTTCTTGACAACAAAATGTGTATACCAGATGTTTGTTTCTATGTCATAAAAGGTGAAGCTTTGGATAAGTGTATTGACTACTGCATAGAGTTCAAAAATCAGACAGGGAGTTGGCCAGTGATTATTACAAAAAATTAAGGGCGAGAATTCTTTAGATTTATTAAATAGTCTAAAGAAAATTAAACTAGCATCCAATTTAGAGAATCTCCAATATGAACCCCTGAACCAAATAGACTAATTAAATGGCTTCAGTTTTACCTTGCTTAAATTACAAAAGTAATAATGATTGATGCAGGGCTACCTAAATATTTATAGCTATTTATAGTGGAGACAGTGTGTTATATAGTGACACGCCTTATCAAGCCAGGATAGGAGAAGGCGTCTATACAATAATAGCGTGAGAAATTGGGATTTCCAAATCCTATTCCCCATCTTGAATATTTGCATGTATGGGGTTACAAAGCCTACATGCACATACCAGAGGAAGATTGTGTAAAGGCACGCAAGATGCTACCAAAAGCTGAGATTAGATATCTCATGGGCTACATGGGCGATCACAGTCATATTTACAAGATTTAATTTCCAGCAACAGGAGACGTCAAATTTTCACAAGACGTCACTTTTTAGGAAGGTCTAGAAGATAGCATAATTAATGAGATCGAGGACCCGACACCTACTACGATAAAGGTTGAGATGTCAAAACTACTCACAATCATCTTCCATAAAGATCCTATCGAGAAGAATCAGAAATATATCATAATCACTAATAAGAATCTCATAATTGAAGATATCTTAAACAGCAATTATTATGACTTCGAACAGAACGCGTACATGACAGGCAGAGCAGAAACTCTGAGCACAACCCCAGAGCAAACTCATGAGTAAGATCACGCGGATGAGAGTAATTAAGAAGAATTTTTTAATGCAGAAGCGGAGGGGTCAGTCGATGCTACAATGGAAGAGGCTCTTGAGATAATTTAGAAGAAAATCTCACAATAAAAAGCTCTCATCAAGGAGCAAGCTCAAATCATGAACAACGAACAAGCCTTGGTTGATGGCATCACGAGTCTGGAAACCGTATATGAGTCGATCGAGCACAATGATACCAAGTGGTCAGCGACGTTGGAGTGAAGATTTTCCTCACTTATTGCATCAAGAACGGCCTCAAAATCTTCCAAGCAGACATTCTTACTACGTATTTACACGCGATGCTGCAGCAATGCTAGGTCCTTATAGAATAACTAAAAAGTGTCGATATTATTGACGGAATGGTTTGCTCTTTACTAAAAGCACTATATAGCCTATGTGGATTGGCAGTCCTATGGTATGACATTATAAGTTCAAAATTAAAAGAATTAAGTTACAAACTAATTAACAAGGAATTATGCATCTTCATATAGGAAAGCGACAGCATGGCCATTGCACTCTATATCAATAATAATCTTATTATAGGTAAGTGCGAGGCACAAATCGATAGAATTCTTGACACTTTCGACAAGGCATGAGGAGTTAAGCAAATTAGTGAACCAAAGCGTTTTCTTGACATCAATGTTCACTACGAGAAGAATATAATTAAATTGGAATAACCAGACTATGTTGATGGCATTCTCAACTATTTTAGCATGGTGGATTCCTATCCCCGCTCCCTATCCTTAGAACCCAAATTTACTCTAGAATCAAATAACCTAAAAGCTACTAATGATAAGAAAGAAAAGTTTATAAAGATCACAGGATTGGCTAACTGGTTAACATCAAAAACTAGACCTAATATCATGTTTACCATATGCTATTTACAGCATAAGTAACACGATCCCACAAAGTACGACTATGTCGCTAGAAAGGGAGTGCTATGCTATTTAAAAGACATCAAAAAGTATAATATCATGTTAAACAAAGACCCTAGCAAAGGACTCAAGGTGTACATCAATTCCTCATACGCTGATTACCCTAATGGTAAATCCACTGAGGGATTTATCATTTTCTATGCTAGATTACCGATCTTATAGAACTCTTCAAAGCAAACCCTCGTCGCCCTGTCATCGACCGTATCTGAATACTTGGGAGTAGGAAGTGGGATAAGACAAGGATTATAGATACAAAATATACTGATAAGCCTAGGATTGGTGAAGAAAGGAGAACCCTTAGTTGTTTACACTGATAGCAATAACGCGATGACGGCGTCACACAAACCCGGTACTGCTTAAGCAGTGAGATGGCTACACATCCATTACCACTTTGTGAAGGATTTAATCGACAAAGGGGAGGTTATTCTTAAGAGAATCGACACAAAGGAAAACCCCGCAGACGGATTTACAAAGGCGCTCACGACGGAGCTATTCGACAAATTCCGGAATCAAATTGGAGTGGAGGCATGTTGATTTTTCATGGTTGTGAGGTTTACGAGATTTTCTCAACACCAAGTTGTGCCTCCCGAGTTTCCTTTCTATGTGTACTTTAACTTCATTTTCATTATGCCGCGTCTACGGGGGGGGGGGTCACGGGACCACCGCCATACAGGTAGACATCGGTACCGCATTGGGCCTAGCGTGATCGTAGCAAGGACATCAACCTCGCACGCCACGGATCTCAGATAGTTAGTTAGACTTCTCAATATCACTCTCTCTAGCCCATCATCAAATTACATATATTTAGATTCACGGGACTGCCCGTCATACAGGTAGACGTCGGTACCGCATTGGGCCTAGCGTGATCGTAGCGAGGACATCAACCTCGCATACCACGGATCTCAGATACCTAGACTTCTCAATATCACCCTCTCTCTCTAGCCCATCATCATAGATCATGGGGAATGACCGGGAATTGAGCACAATTCCCGTGCCGAGCACATATAAGAAAACCATTTTTCTGTGAAAGACAAAACAGAGAGAACGGGATACATACAATCTTGCTAGTCATTTTCTTCTTTACATCCCTGTAAGATACTATTCAGGATTGACCTGGAGCAAACCCAACAATCCGACAGGACTTAGTTCGAGACTCTGTCGGATTAGTAGGTTTATTCCAGGCCAATCCTGAAGAGGGTTTTACTGGGATGAAAAGAAAAGAAGTGACTAGCAAGATAGTATATGTTTTTTTGTTCTCTGTCTCTCTATCCATCAGGTTTCAAAGCCGGGTCTTTTATAGACACTTTTGGCGGGGTGATTTGTGAGTCATCAAGAGGGGTAAATTTTGGGCTGAAATCTAGGTGCGCAGACATATGCCCTAAGGTGCCTTTTTAGACCTGTAAGATCGAACGTCGGATCTCTCTGCCTCGTTTCTAATCTGGATTATTTGACAGACTCCGAGTGACTTGTGTCGTTCGTATTGAGATTCGCAGTATGTCCAAGATTCTTCGTGAACTTCGTATACATTTACCTAGGTAGAAAGGATGTCGGCTATGTTGACGCCAATGCTGACATGATTATGACTATGACAGGTCGACCTATATTTTGTAGGGGACTAGTAATCCTGTGACATTCATATGGCGAACTCTAATTGACGAAATTACTAGATTAAGTAGAAATTCGTCAACGACTGTGGAAACCCTACCAAGTACGATGAAGCAAACCTTCCTACTAGAAATAATGTGGTTTCTTGCGATTATCTAGTTAAACAGTGGTGTCTCGAGAGATAAATCAAAAGTAGTAGTACAACTGTACAGTAGTAGATCGCGAAAGGAAGACCGCTCTACATCCGCTATATCAGCTTGGATCATTGGATGACTTTGATAGGGAACAGAAGAGCATCTGATTTCTTAATACTAAAATAGATCAATGTATTAGAAGTGCCCTTTATCACTAAATCGAACTCACTTCTGGATATATTGTTTTGGGTCCTGAGAGGCCTTCCATTCGTCATAGACAGGCTCTACTGCATACCCATCTACTCGGCTAGAGCACTCTAGACCGATTTAACTAGGCATACTTAATTCAGCTTGCTCCGTCTTTAGAGCGCATCAAGAGCAGACTACTTTGGAATCATGAAAATGTCTCTATTCTCTATTTAATCTGGTTCCACCTCTCCTTTCTCGTTTACACATAGCTCAACGCTTATTGAAGTTCAGGTATCGTGCCTAGCAGTACTGTTAGTTGGTTTGTAATTAAACATATAAGATAGTTTACTCACCCCGAGGGAAAGAATGACGATGTTGCTGACGATGAAACAAGCAAAAATACCCAAATCTCTCCAGCGATTATCATAACTCAAGTCAAAGGCTTCATAAAATTGATCTCCAACCTTGTAAGCACAGTATTGACAAGTGTTTGTTGCATTGTTGACAAGGTAGCCCGGAGCGCCCGCTGCAAAGTAAGGAGCCATGTATTCACCACAAGTTTGACCATCAGGCGCAGAAAAGGTATTGAGTTCCGAATTTTTGCAGACGACTTCACGATCATGTAGCTCCGTCACCACCATACCACCAATTAGTCGGGTGAATGGGTCAAGTTGATACAACCATGCTCTCCAGAACTTGGGAATCTGAGGTTTAGGAATGGCCACACCACAAAACAGCGCAAAGGTGATGATCAGAGGGGGATTGAGTTGGGCGGAGATATATGAACTTGGCGTGATTGCTGCAACCATCTGACCCAATGTGACTGCGAAGAACTCAGTGATAAGAACCATGAGAAACTGATATCCGGCACGGTCTGAAGCACTCTGAAAGCCTGGGATATAGTAAATTGGCAAGAAGAAAGCTACTGTGCAGAGTAGACTGTACGGAACTTCTGCCACTACCATAGCAATTGCAAACGCAAGTGATTTATAGGTCTTCGATGCAGACTCCCGATAAGAAATCAGTCGTGAGAGCTCATACTTGGGCTCCACTTGTTGGATGATGATGGCCGGAATGACGGTTATCTGGAACAAAACGAAAACACGGTACTGAAGAGAAGACCGTGAATCGTCTAACTGGAGAAACATCAGACCGGTGAGAAGTGCAATAACCGCGTGGACAAATAACCTGGTAAATCCGTAATTCGGTGATCGCCAGAAGGACAAGTTCGTCCGTCGAACGACAGTTTTGATCTGATACCAGGTAGGCGTTGCGTACTCAACCTCTTGAGAAGAGCTCTCACTTGATCTATTCTGTGCCGCACGTTCATTCTTCATTTTCGTAATATCTTCCTTGATTTGAGCCAGTTCGGGAGATTCACGCCATATATCATCCCAATCACGATCTCCAATTCGAGGAGTTTGGCCAGCACCGATAGCATCAAGCATCCATTCAGCGGGATTTGCGTTTGGAGGACATTGGGCCCCGTTGCGCCGGAAATAATCGATCAGGACACGACTGTCTTCACCAATGTCGCCAAAGTAAACGCAATTGCCGCCCCTCTGTAATAGAAGCAATCGGTCAAAGCTTGAAAACAAGGCCGAGTTAGGTTGGTGAATTGTGCACAGAATAGCTTGACCAGCTGCGGCTAATTTGCGCAGGAAGCGTACGATATTGAAGGCAGACTGGCTGTCAAGACCTGACGTGGGCTCATCCAAAAACAGCAAAAGCTCAGGTTTGGCGGCGAGTTCCACACCAATGGTCACTCGTTTACGTTCCTCCACAGATAAACCAATTTCTGGAAATCCAATAACCGCATCTGCTAATATCTCTAATTCCAATAGAGATATGATTTCCTCAACGTAAGCATGTTTCTCTTCTAACGGCACGTGATAAGGTTGACGAAGTTCAGCGGAGAAGCGCAACGCTTCCCGTACGGTCTGAGTAGGCTCGTGCACATCTTGCTGTTCTGCGTAAGAGGTACCACGCTGGAAAGATGCTCCAGGCTTGTGGCCATCAACTAGAATATCTCCCGTGATAACGCCAATACTCTTTCGAGCAGCCAACACGTCCAATAGTGTTGTTTTTCCGGCCCCAGATGGTCCCATTAAAGCGGTCAGCTTGCCCGGCTGGACATAGCCATAGACCGAGTTCAGCAATTGACGGGTGCCAGATGGTACTGGTACATCGTAATTAATGCCCTCCCAGGTTAGAACTGCTTTTGAGGTAATATTCAAATTTGAGGAAGAATCGACTGCCTCCTTATTCTGACGTCTCTGCTTTTTAGCAATCAATTCCTCGTTCAGCTTCTTCCGCTCGGCGTTCTCTTTCTGATAGAAGGTAATAGTTCTACCGCCTGCACCCCAGTTCACGGATTCTCCCAAATAAGCATTGGTGAACAAGAAGAAAGCAATCAATACCACAATGATTCCAAAGTTACGCCAAAGATCTCCGGTCTCGTAACTGAAGCCGGCACTGAGATAGGCGGAACCTGAAATGATGTTTGAACCCGGGGAACTTCCTTGGAGAGTACATGTTTGATGAGCGATGTCACCATAAGAGGGTACTAGAGACGAGGTGGAACAAGTCAAAGTAATTCGTTTGAACTCGTTCACCATCAAAGCGGCAAATCCTAAACCGAGGGCGTTGATGTAAAAGATCCAGCGCAACCAGACTTGCTCACTTTGATACTGGATTAGATAGCCAGCGGTAAGAACATACAGTGTAATGATGACGGCTGCAAATTTCATCGCATAGTCAAAATCAGGGCACAGACAACCAATTGTTCGGAAGAACAAAGTCATGGAGAGATATCCGGTTATGATGATGAGGACGAATGTGAAGAAGGCTCCGGCGTCGAGGACTAGACCGCACATGAAGTAGACAATAATACTAAAAACCAATATTTGCACGGCAGCAAAAGCAGTATCGACCAGGATTTGGGCGATCCATAAAGCACTTGGACGGTGGAATGTATAGGCTTTATGCTTGTTCACAATTGGACGGCCAAGCATAGTTGAACCTAGCTCTGCGAAAGCTTGGAAAGCGTTGAAAAGTAGCGATATGAACAACAGTCCACCTCGAGTGAATGCGCCCGAACTGTTAGTTGGCAATTTGTACCAAACGGTTCCTAAAACAATAGCCGTGATAATAGATGTAGACCAAGAGACAGTCAAAGAGAATTTGTCCTGCCACTTTACAAGAAACTGGCGTTTCATCAGGGCCCAAATCTGAAGATAGAAGGGGATCGAGTAGACTGAAGATTTAGGGGTGTGCTTTCGTTTGGCTTCCTGGTGAGCAAGCTCGAATTCTTCGTAAACATGCTTTTCTTCTTGGATTTGTGTACGATATGCTGCAATTTCCTGGTCAAGCAATGCGCGGTACTTGGACCCATCGAAAGCCTTTACCAAAGCATCCGGCGTGGACGGCACATTGTCAGAGTTGCGGCCATCTTGGTATTCCCTTTCAAACGGGTCAGTGCAACTGGTCAAATAATCAGGCGTTGTCTGTCGAGGTTTCAGCATAAAACCAAGTCCTTCAAAATAGGCTCTTGCTTCAGTCGTAGGTCCAAAGAAGACTTGGCGGCCTTCGTCAATGACCATGACTTTGTCAAATTGTTCATAGATATTTTCCGACGCCTGGTACAAAGAGACGAATGTCGTTGTTTTGTAGACGTTGGTCATGATCCGTAGAGATTTTGAGAAATCCAGGGCAGTAGATGCGTCCAAACCTCGAGTTGTATTGTCCCAAGCTAAGACGGTGCCAGAAGTGATCATCATTTCTGCGATACTCACTCGTTTACGCTCGCCTCCAGAGACACCTCGAACGAATGCATTGCCGACAACTGTGTTTACTGTATGTTCAATGTTGAACATCTTCAACAACATCTGTATGACCTTTTCCTTGAACTCCTTTTTCGACACACCGGCAGGTCTCTTGCCCGGCGTTTTGGTGTCGAGGGCGAATGCAAGTGTCTGGCCAACAGTTAGGGTTGGATGGTGGACATCATCTTCTTGGTTGTAAACAGCTTCACCGCGAAACCGTTTTGCAAAGGTGCTGCTATCAAATGGTCCGTATGATACCGCACCATCAAACGATGTGTAACCATAGCGTTGATTCGTAATGACTTTCAAGAACGTAGTACAACCAGAGCCGGGCCGACCTAGAACCAATACCATTTCTCCAGGCTTAAGCACGCCTCGGAAATTGTGAAGAATGTCCACTTCCACGCCTTGCTTTTGCAACCCAAGAAGGGATTTTATTGTAGCATACACGTTGAAAAAGCCGATTACGACATCTGGAAACGTCTGTACGAATGTCTTGACTCCGCCGAATCCTCGTACTGTGAGACCATCCCAGATGACACCTACATTTTCGGTCAGTTTGCGTCGATACATTTCACAACTCCAATGTTGATAACCTACCAATATGCTTTGGTCTGATTCCAGCATCGTTCTCGGCAGCTTTAGATCCATGGAGAGATGTCTCTAAGTCCCAAAGTTCGTCGGATGATGCGTTTGAGATACCAGTCTTCTCAAGGTCGTGCACGGAGGCGCATTTCGAACGCTGCGACGCCTGTTTCGACAATCGCCTCGCTTGCTGGGAGATGTTGGAGAACTGTTGATTGAGCTCTGCAAAATCCCTCTCTGCACGCTCGACATCAACGCCGGATTGGATTCGTGAGAGACCGGTAGGGTTGGAGGTTCTCACTTGTTCACGGCCATCTTCATAGGTAACCTCAGTAAGCACACTCTCATCTTCCTTGGTCCAGAATTCAGTGTGGATAGCGGGTGACGACATTATGCCTGTTGGATGAGATCCCAGCACAGGCGCAAAGTATGGTCTGATTCTGTCTGATATATTAATATCCAGGCGAATCTGCAGATTAGATAATTATGATTATTTCCGGGATCTGAATAAAATCAGGGTAACTGCACAGCACCTAGAACCATTTGCACAGCAGTGAAGAAAAAAAGGAGAAGGAAGAAGAAAAGGGGACGACAGTCGGGGACTACCTGCTTTAGCAACACTTTCCCCAAATGGCAGTATCTACCTCCTTTCTTCTCCGCCAAAACGGCGGCCCCATCAGATAAAGTCTACGGTATCACTGTCAAGGTGTCAGAGGGAATGCACTCTATACAGTGCACTCTAGTCTCTAGCAAGATTCAAATTACTAATCCAATTGCGACGCGCGAGGCGTAATGACCAATTGATTACAAACCAACAAGAGCTGATAATAATGGCTTGATATATACTGCGTGATTAAATCCGTCCCCTAATGCGCTCCATTTGCGGGACAAGCTACCTCGAACTTTTTGTTCTGCCATGTGTAGATGTAGTTTTGCTTCATTTGAGGTCACACCGTGCTGCGCCCTGCAAGTGTATCTTAGAGTATGCTGGGTCACCGAACTACGTAGAAAGAGGATGAACTCCGTGGTGGCATTATCATTTGATGATATCTTATAGACCATCAAAATCAATTTATTACATGTCTGTGTAGCAAAATGGCTCCTTCCGCATCTCCTCTTTTTCAGCTAACTAGAGATGAGCGCCCGAAAATTTTAACTCTGCGCGCAGTAAATATGAAATATACAAATATTGCAAAACACCTATGGGTTTCTATACGTCAGGTCCAACTAGCCTGATACATTGCTCGAAGAAAACCACCACTATCCCCTGAGAATAAACGGAAACGACTTCCCCGGGCACAGTAGCACCTTACCTGGTCTCCTAGTCAATGGGAAGCTATACTACGTATGGCCCGATGAAAAATGGGAAATCTAGGTCGCCATACATGTACGTGGCTTACTCGCCGAAAGGATGAGGTTTCCCATGAAGACTGTATTATTGAGCGGCGCCCACATAAGATAGGATGGATGTTTTGGGGCTCATTTCATGGAACTACTAAAGGCCCTATGGTATTCTTGGAGAAGCAATGGGGTACAATCAATGCCCAAAGCTATATTCAACATATAGTTCCTCTTATAACAGAGTATACCCATCACCATCCTTATCTTCAACTAATACAGGATGGTGCTCCAGACCATGGTGCTCAATGTACTATACAAGAGCTTGAGAAAGGCGGAGTCCATATGGTTAGATGGCCGCCTTTCTCTCCTGATCTCAATCTAATTGAAATGGTGTGGAATTGGATGAAGAATTATCTTCAGGTTAATTTTCCTGAAAATATGACACTATTAGAGCTTAGGGCAGCCATTAGAGAGACCTGGGACGCTATTCCAGCTGATTTTCTGCAAGATCTACTGAAATCTATGCCTGAAAGTTGCTGTGCAATTATTGAGCCAGGTGGTGGTCATACTAAATCCTGATATCAATGTGCGTGGGATTATTATTTAGTGCGTGTATATAAACATCAAATTCATCTCTACCTAATAAAGAAGTGATATCCGGTGGAGCTTACTAACGTTACTTACTCAAGATACCAGTACGGAGTAGTCTCTTGTTCAATCCTGGCTTGGCACATCATGATGCGACAAGGCAGAAACGCAGCTGAATAGGACCGAGGTGACATGTCGTGTACGAATCTACGTGGGAATCCTTTCCGATCTCTGCTTGTCTCTCCCTCTGAATCGGCCCTTTTCAATGTGTCTTAGCACTTTGTTTCGAGATGTACCCATCCGTTTCCTGAGCAATAACTCTGTTTAGTCGGATTTAGGTCGTTAAAGGCGAATTCCATTACTATCTCCTTGGGATCCATCGTTATGCCCGATCAGGCAGGTATTATCACAAATATCCTTCAAATCCCGAACTGAATGATGGCCTTGCTGGGCAGTCCAACACGAAGCAAAATGATGACTGTGGGACTATTAGATGTGCTGTGATTGGTCAGATCGGAAACTACCTCTAGCGTGGTTTTTAGATTCCAGCCATCTGAACTAGGGCCTCGGCACTTTTAACATTATTTCAAACTCAATCTGGACCAGTCGTCTTGTTCGTTCGGCTGAGCGGCATTTCTTCTGCTGCCTGCGCAAGCAATCGACCTAAAAGATCTCGATACCGGGGGATAGATTGCTCCTCCGTCTCGAACCCATCGCATATCCATCTTGGGCAGTAATATTGGAAATACAATCTGGCGTTGATATGACTGTTTCCTCCGAAACATTCAGTAAGAAAGATACGTGCCCACATCATTTTGCCCTCCATTCTTTACTGTACTCCTTACTGAATATATATAAAACCGTGTGACCGAAATAGACCCATCTCTTCTGTCACCCAAGACTCAACTAACAGGCTGGGCCCCCCTAGGTAATATCAAATCACACCTTGGCCAAGGCATTCGAGTTGTTCTTCTTGATCCAGAGGCTTTTTGGGCAAATTAGTAATGATCTTTAGTCCCACTTCGAAGTTTTAAAAAGCAAACTGGTCATCGTCGTGAGGTTGTAACTTATATGATACTGAGCACTTTGTCGGGTGGGCCCGACGATTGATTAATTATCCATGACACGATGGCTTTAGCTTCTCTTCCTGCAGGTGGCATAAGCCATAATTTAGGCCGCTGGACGAAAATATGGACGTACACCGACGAAACAACATAGATACATACCTCAGTAGCGCGTAGAAGCAAACTTTATAAGGATGCACAAAACCCTCCAAGAGTCGAGACAGATTCGTCTACAACCACGAATTACACATATACGCAACGTTTCACAAACTACGCAGTCCCACCGAGTCAATCATGTCTACTACTTTGAAGAGACCTACCGCCCTCCAGCTTGGGGAGCGAGTCCTGGTCACCGGCGCAAACAGCTATCTTGCTTCGAACATCATTGATCTTCTTCTATCCCTAGGATATTTTGTACGAGGCACAATCCGTGCTGAGAAGCCCTGGCTTGATGAGTACTTTACTTCAAAATATGGCGTTGGAAAGTTCGAAAGCGTTATCGTCCCTGATGTAACTCACAAAGAATCCTTGGTGAAGGTATTGGGTGATATTAGTGGGGTGATGCACGTGGTATGGAATAGCCTTAACTTGGACAAATAATAACATCGCTGCAAATACATATGGTAAACTAACGTCTTTCCTCTAGGCTTCGGATTTGTCTTTTAGTGCAGACGCAGACAAGGTCATCAATGGCGTTGTCAAGGCCACTCAGTCTGTTTTAGAAGCAGCTGCCGACCAGAAATCCGTCAAAAGATTCGTTCTTACTTCATCTTCCGCGGCGGCTACACTTCCAAAAGTTAATGTCGAGGGGAACATCGTCGATGAGAGTGAGTCCTATATGTTCTCTCACTACCACACCACGTCGCTTAGATTAATAAATGCAGATTCCTGGAACGACGAAGTTGTCAAACTTGCCTGGGATGAGAAAGCCGACCCTCGCAAACCTGCTTACGTCTACGCCGCTTCCAAGACAGAAGGTGAACGATTCGCTTTCAAATGGGTTAAAGAGCACAATCCTCATTTCACTCTGAACACTGTTCTCCCGAATCTCGCTGTAAGTGCTGCGCTATAGCTACCATATATCTATCTACCCGTGCCCACTCGCACCACCCCTACGCCGGGGCTACACAGTGGTTGGTGCGAGTAAGCATGGGTATCTTTTTTTCTGTTTCTGACAGGAGTAGATGGGACCTTTCCTTTCTCCTGATTTCAACGGCTCCTCCGGACAACTTGTGGTTGATCTACTACGTGGTAATCACACGATAATGATGGCTGCGGGACCTCGTAAATCTCCCAAAAATCTCTCAGCTCTTGGACCTATGTTAACTGACAACCCCCAGAATACTATGTCAACGTCCAAGACGTAGCACGTCTCCACGCCATAGCTCTTCTTGATCCAGAACTCAAATCTGACCGATTATTCGCGTTCGCCGGTACTTTTAACTGGACTGAAATTATTGATATTCTACGTAAACTTCGTCCCAACATCAATCTCCCAACGCCCCCTAAAAACGAAGGCCGGGATCTAAGTGTGATCAAACCTGCAAAAAGAGCAGAGGAGTTGATTAAGACGTGGTTTGACCGACCTGGTTGGGCTTCTTTAGAGCAAACTCTCAAGGAAGCGGTTGATAGTGCCGGTCTTTAAATTTAGCGGTAGCCCTGGAGAATATATTTGCTCTGTATGAAAACCTTTAGTGAGTGGTACAGGTTGGAAGTGTCTTGCTAAACCCTAGATGTTAAGCGCGCTTTTGGTTTAGCCGGGTCCTGGATCACGAAACACAGGATTGCGGCAAGGGCAGTCCAACTGCCCTACGTGGTGAGCCTGGAAATATTGAAGTTATTCCTAATATTACGACCGGTTCTAAAAGGAGGAGGAGAAGGATAATTGCATGCAAGTAAAGGGCATATCCCCAGGCAGGAGAAACGGAATAACTAATATTCCGGTGCTGATACTCAACACCTGGGGATTCCCGTACACAGGCGCCTTTGACGCTGTTCTCCCTAGTAGACGGATCTGCAGATTACGCGAGCAAAGCTGGCCTACAATCTTGTTCTCTGGATTGCCTCCTTTGCCACTGAGCGATTAGTCCAGATCCGACTTAATGGAGAAACTGGCCCCTTAATAGATATTGCGTAAGGTTTACCACAAGGATTTCTAGTCTCTGGTATTCTTTTCATACTCTACATAGCGCCCCTATTCTGTCTAGGACACCCAAGGACCAGATTTGGCTAGGCTGACGATGTAGCTGACCTGGCAATCTCTCTGTCTCTTACTACCAACTGCCAAGCCCAACCAGACTCTTTTCAAGAAGCTCTCGACTGGGGCGCTTTTGAGGGTATCACATTTGCACTAGATAAATATAAGCTTCTTTATTTTTCCTGACATAGAGCAGATTAGAGCCCAAACTGCACGCTCTTAGTGATAGTAAGATCAATTATAATCTTAGAAAATATTGAATGTCCATATCTACGCTGGCTAGGAATTCTCGTTGATAAAAAATTTAACTTTTAAGTGGCATTAATTTGCATGGGAATAGACATTTCTGTTTCAGACCATGACTCACACTCACTCATAGGCAACAACGTTACTATTTTGTGACCTTTGTTGGTGATGTTTAATCTTATCGAATAAAAAGTCTCTGATTTACTATCTCATCCATTCGATGTCCAGCTATCTGACATGATACAAAGTTTAGTTCATTTAGTTCGCTGTCCTCGAGCAGTGAATGGGTCTTCTCGGTATGGGCTTCTTCGTTTATATATTCGGGAATGGTCGTTTGCTCCGCCGTTCTTTTCTTAAGATAGATTAGATATATTCTCCACAACTACGATGAACCTAGATAAGAACAAGCTACGCTGACTCGAAGAGCGCTTAAACACGGAGCTCCCTCGCTATAAGCTACTGCTTTTATATATTCTGGTATGGCCATTTCCAGCAGATGTAAAGAGATGCTGTTTTATGGGATAGGCAAGATACCGTACCTTGAATACTACAAGCTTTAGATAAAAACAAGGACGTCAGTGTGAATGGCTATGAGCGCTCCTTATAAGTAATCTGCAGACTGAAGACTGAGTTGTCCTGTGCTGTTAAATGTTTCTATCTTAATTACTATACAGCTTCATCGTCAGCCGACCATATCCGAAGTTTCGCATCGATATTGGCTCGATGGAAGATGGCAAACGTATAGAAGGACCCGTCGTGCTTAAGCCAGCAAATAATGGCGACAGCGATTGTACCGTGGGCCAAATGGACACACAAAGCGACCGATTTGGCCACGTCGAGAGGAGGTCAGTAATGAGTCTCTAAAGACACCATGGCTCCGCTAATGACCTTTGAACTCCAGGCTTAAAAGCCGCCATATCCAGTTTATGGCTCTCGGTAAGTAAATGAGCAATCAATAGAAGAAACAAGCTAATAGACTTCTCGCTAGGTGGTGCCATTGGAACTAGTCTTTTCCTCGGAATCGGCTCTTCCCTATCGACAGCAGGCCCTGCAAACCCTCTACTAGGCTTCACCATCTCCGGTCTCGCGGTTTGCGGCATGATGCTTTCGCTCGGCGAAATGACTACTTGGCTACCAATACCGGGTGCTATTCCGACATTTTGTTCTCGCTATGTTGACGAGGCTCTGGGATTTGCCGTAGGCTGGAATGTGTGTTCGTCCCGACACTCCTATGTCTCTCATTTGACTGACTAATTGTTCCTCAGAATTGGTACTTTGCTTCGATTGTTGTATGTTTGGAAATCAGTGCTGCCTCTGTCGTGATAGACTACTGGCCTGGTGCCCAAGGAATTTCTGTAAGAAAGTGCTCTCTTCATAGGGGCGAAGGTTCTAGGCTAATAACTTCAGCCGGCTGTGTGGATTACCATCATCATCATATTCATCCTTGTCCTCAATGTCTCTGCTGTTGGAATCTTTGGCGAGGCCGAGTTTGTGTTTACTTCCATCAAGCTGATTGCCATCATTGGTCTCATTATTTTATCGGTAATCGTTATGGCAGGCGGTGCTTCAAATCACGAAGCTATTGGGTTCAAGTATTGGAACAATCCTGGAGGTGAGTCGACTAATATTGAAATAGGGTCGACTTTAGCCAACTAACTGACCTACTAGCTATGAACGAATTATCTCCGGCTACTGGAGCTGAAGGCTGTTTCCTCGCCTTTTTCAGCGTCCTGGTTTATGCATGCTTCACCTACGCCGGGGTTGAAATGCTTGCAGCCGCCGGGGGCGAAACCCAAAACCCTCGAGTTAACATGCCCATCGCATTCCGCAGAGTCGCCTACCGTATAGTGGGATTTTACGTCCTCGGCACGTTGTTTGTTGGCTGCATTGTGGCTAGTAACGACCCCAATCTCCTCACCGCATTAGCTCATAATGCCAGTGGTGCAGCTGAATCGCCCTGGGTAATCGGGATTCAAAACGCGGGAATAACAGTCCTCCCTAGTATTATTAACGCTGTCATTTTGACTTCGGCCGTCTCCTCCGCCAATGCAATGCTATATACTGGTAGCCGATACCTCTATTCTCTTGCCCGGGTCGGTCAGGCACCAAGGGTTCTTCTGTACTGTATTAAGAAGTGAGTTTTATACGCATGGATGTTGGTGTTGCCACTGACCCTCGAATCCAGAGGGTGCCACTGTGGTGTTTACTTGTTACAGCTTCTATCTCACTATTAACGT
This sequence comes from Talaromyces stipitatus ATCC 10500, assembly GCF_000003125.1. NCBI lineage: Eukaryota > Fungi > Ascomycota > Eurotiomycetes > Eurotiales > Trichocomaceae > Talaromyces > Talaromyces stipitatus. Next base: position 434,479 of record NW_002990114.1, read on the forward strand.
ATATGACTGTTTCAGTCGCTGGTTCAACTGTCTTTCTCTGGGTATGAATAGTACCCATCCAGGAAGAATAGCCCAACAAATCGCGATGCTTGTTACTGACCTCGAAAGTGCTTTCTACATTTCTTGGAAGCTTCTCAAGCGAACAAAAGTGCATCCACTAGAGGATGTAGATTTAGTCACCGGAAAAGCAGAGATAGATGCTCTGGATGGTGATTTGGGAACAGAACATCCCAAAACCCTGGCTGCAAGATTGGTCAAGTTCATATAATGTCAACCGGGAGAGGCATGTGTCTACTAAGTAGTTAAACTAAAAGCAGCGCTGTAACCGCCAAAATAAAACAAGGGCTATTTATGTATAATTAAATATGAGCATGATGTAGTTAGTATTTTTATTTTGGTTGTATGATAGTTTTAATCTATTCTATAAGAAAACAAATAGGATTCAGGCAACGTGTGATTATTTCATTTTCAATTGAAATAAAAGATGGTTATAGCAGGCTCATCCCTAGGTATACATGTTTTGTACTCCCTGGATGGAGCAAAAAACTACGTTGACGTAGTAGTCTTCAACAGATGAAGAAAATACCAGGGGACAGGTTTACGGAAGTTCTCCTAATGAACAATAAACTTCAAGATTCCATCCACCAATTGGTACGTCTTTATTAAAGACTGCGGATTGCATCCGCCATATCTCCCATTGATCTGAACCGAAAGTCTAGTGATAGCTGACCCTGGACTTGTGATAATTCCCCGCCCATCGCATTCGGTTTTCTCTCTATCCAGCAAGTACTCAGCCCTAACTTGTGGGCTGGAGTCAGGTCATGAATCAAAGCGTATGCGGTATGTAATATCTTCTCCTTCGGAACTTGAAGGCCCTTTTCGCAATGTTGTACGAGATACTGAAAGTTGTTTAAATCTGGCTTGTAGGACCCGATTTCTTCGGCAATGTAGATGGCATCGAATTTGAAACCAGCAAGCGGACCAGCAAGCGTCTTGCTGAATGATTCTTTGTCAACATTGGATAAGATGACCAGCTTGAAATGTTTCTGAAGTTCGAGCAGTGCTGCGAGAGTGTCGGGAAATACCGACCAGGACCCAATACTGGCTCCAAAAGCTGCACTCTCCTTGTCGGTGACTGTTTCCCTGAGTCCCCACTCAGACGCCAACTCTTCATATACCTTGGATAATATAGATGCGTATTTCAGGGTTGGGAAAGCTTTCTGAACGCGACCCTCGTGATACATATAACGCCGCAAGATTGTAATCTTGTCATCTCTCAATGAATTTTGATTGCCTAAGCGATCAATTAATGGTTTTAAGCCTTGGAATATCCCGCTCTCCCAGTCGACGAGGGTGCCGTAGCAGTCAAACGAGAGTAAGTCGTATGTATCCAGAGGTCGCGCCATGTCGATTTGTGACTTGTAGATGTGGCTGTAGGTAGTGGCTGTAATTATCCTTGGAACTCTCGTATATATACACTATGCCCATAGATATAGGCATAGAGACAGACATAGACATAGACATGGACGTTGACATAAAGATTTTAGCTATTGCCACTTCCGGACAGCAGGGAAGCGCATGCCGACGGGACTAACCTAATATGAAATGCTGATTGAACAAGCGGGGGTGTGGGACCTAACCAATCACAACTTGCTCCCTTTTTGGCCTGGTTGGTTATTTCAACAACCTCTGCCACTATCATCTCATATAGATATCATCCTTCACCTCTCGTCGGTATAGACTTCCTGTTGCCCTTTATGCCATTTGATCATGCCGCGACGAAGACGGGACCGAACGTTTACTGTAAGATTTCCGTTCACATCATTCGTATTACGTATTGACTGACTTGACCAGGGCTGCTGGAGATGCAGGGCGAGGAAGGTCAAGGCGAGTTGTCACCCTCCCAATTTGCTAATCCTGGCTACTGCAGCTAATACAGACTATAGTGCGATGAGCAGCAGCCAAATTGTCGCGCTTGCCAGCGGCTTGGCCAGCCATGCGATGGTTATGGAGCCAAACTAGTCTGGATAGAAGATGAGGGCCAGCCATACAGGTCCGATGGCCGTCGGTACATTGACTGCGGTTCGTTCTTATCTATCATTTCTTCCTTTCCGTACAGTTGAGTGACTTGCTGACGCGTCTATTACAGATGCCACATGGGCAGGTCATGCAATTCTTGACTCCGGTTTAGTGGACCAACTCATAGATGGCTGCGATCCCGAGTGCGCCGAAAGCAGCAGCAGCCAGCCGACACTGGGACTGCCTAAATCCAGCCCATTCGGCTGCTTTCGCGCGTCGGCGAAGAATGCGGATCATCCATTTGGCTTGCTGTCCAATGCATATAGACTATTGACCATTGATCCTACGGACCCATTCAGCTCGAGCAGCGAGGCTCGATATATTTTCTATCATTACACTAGTCATGTATCCACCATCATGATTCCGCTTTTTCATCCCCGTAATCCCTGGTATTTTTACTATCCAGCAGTAGCGCGTTGCTACGAAACATCCGAGCAAAAGGCGCTTTACAATGCAATGCTGTCACATGCAGCTTACAACTTGGCTGGACTAGCCAGCTTGCCAGACAAGATGTTTTTACTTGCAACTGAATATTACACAAACGCAATTGTACAGCTGAAATCCAGCCTGCAGCGAGAGAATCCGGACTATGGTGGAACACTGGCGACTATTTTAACTTTGTGCATGGCGGAGGTGAGTCATAATTCATAAGATATACGCGTATCAATGACGTACTCATTCACACAAAAAAGGTGTATAGCGGGAGACCTGGAACTTGGAGGCTACACCTCAGTGGTGCCTGGACGCTACTTTGTGAACATAGCGAAAAACAGCCCTGGACTGAGTCGGATTTTGCCTGCTGCTCGACGCAGAGCCTGTGTATCACCAAAGTGATCTCTGATACCGGGAAGGGCCTTAAGGGGACTTCTGGGATTGAAGACTCTTGGACGAGGATACCCTTTTTAGATGAGATACTATTCGGTAGCCCTGACAACTTCAGCACATCCATCATGGACGACGATGATGCCGAGCGTTCCCTGGTTTCCCGTGTCTCCTCTACACCTGAATTCGGATTCACTATTGGGTCTACAAAGTCTCTGCTGGCGTGCATTTCGTCTATCACCATCGCTGGTAGGAAGATGAGGACGAAAGCTTTGCACAGTCAACAAGAAGCCGATTTGCTAGATGAAATACTCTCCAAGATCTTTTCGTGTCTGGACAAATGCAAAGAAGAGATCGCATATAATATCTGTGACTCGGAAATTGGAAGTTTTGATGATGATCAATCTCGGATCCTCTCAAACCACCAACGACAGGCTTTTATTTCTGCAACATACATCTACCTTTACAGAGTTCTATTCGACCTCCCGCCATACAGCGTAAGGCAATACGTGTCTGAAGTTTTGTTACGAATATCGGCTTTTCATTCTGCAAGCCACGGAAATCTCTCAATCTGGCCTGCATTCATTGCTGCAGTTGAAGTTTACGCACCAGAGGACATGGCTCTCGCACGGAATTGGTTGCATCACACCACCATGTTTGGGATTGGTAGTAGAGTCTGTGTCCGTAGGCTGGTGGAAGAGGTCTGGAAGAGGCGAGATGAAGCGGCTGCTGAGTTGGGAATTGACAAGGGCTTGATATCAATTGACTGGCGAGCAGTCATGGAAGAACTGGACATGGATATACTCCTTATATAAATACCTTGCAGAAAAACAAAAAGAAAAAGCCACATGATTCTCACTTTTGCAGGGTGTTTGACATCTCCCGTGCCCACTTCGGCTCTATGAACAGAGCTTCCGCCTCGACAAATACAGTGCTCTCTTCGGGATCCTGTATGGTTGCCTTGACCCACGCTTTGCGACCCTCCACCTTTTCGATCTTTGCAGCAACCAGCACCATACTGTCGACGGGTATCGGTGCCCGATAGCTGATATCCAGTTTGACTGTTACTCCGACACCATTCGCAAATCTGGCGAAGCAGACACGACCCATACACTCATCCAGTAGCACAGCAGAGAGGCCACCATGGCATATACCAGCGTGGCCAGCTAATTGGGACCCGAGATGATAAAATGCTAGCAGTTCTCCCTTCTCGTTAGACGTGGCAACGTAAGGTGGACATGAAATTTTCCCTGGTCCTGCCAGAGTCGTAAACGTGAGTTGGTCTGCCTGGTTTTCGGGCGCAGTGGCGAGGACACCGCGGAACTGCTTGCAATCTGGGAACGCTAGGAGTCTCTGCAAAGCTGGGCTGTTGATGGCCGTTGCAGCCATGCTTGCTTCTAGATCGGTTGTCATGTGTGAAATCCTTCCAAAAGGTCGGTTACTCAGCTGTATGCCTAATATAATGAGAGGTTTCGCAGAAAATTACATTTATACCATGTCGTCCGGCCACTTAAGTAGCATTGGTAGATCGGTATAGCCTGCCGTCGTTTACCTGCATTACAAGCCATTCGCAGGATAGATTGAGTAATTATTAAATATCCAAATATTATTATTATAAACCACCTTAGTTATACAGATTATACTTTGAAAATCACGACTTCTTGATGGTACCGTGGATGACACCGCGAATGGCGTCTGTACTTCGGTATAAGTTGCCATGGAGCCAAAGTAGGCCCACAAATCACAATACAGTGTCAGCGGCAAAACGAGGTAGCCGGATAGATAGTCAACTGTCTACATACTGCAGTCATCAGCACTAAGTGGACCTTTGGAGCGTGGATCATGCTCGGTATAAACTGACTACTTAATATAACTACATAGTATGTCTATCTTGCTTGCTATCATATATAAATACCAACAATGTGACCTTTACGCGAGTCAACGTCCGAAGAAGACACAACATACTCAACATGGACGCAAACCCCGTTCTCGTTTCTCACCCAGCAGTGGGCATAGTGCGACTCACCCTTAATCGCCCCAAAGCCCTAAACGCAATTAGCGTTGACTTGCTAGACGGGCTCACCGCATCTCTGAGGGAACATGGAAGCGCTCGCGTCATCATACTCGAAGGTGCGGGAGACCGTTCGTTCTGTGCCGGGGAGGACCTGAAACAGACACTCGCTCCGAAAACAGGCTCGGCCGAAGAGCTGCGCGAAGCATTCCAAAAGCTGCAGGATATCACACGGCTGACATCATCTGCTTCGGCTATTGTAGTAGCAGCAGTACAAGGATACGCCATCGGTGGTGGTGCCGAGATCGCGCTGGCAGCCGACTTTGTTATTGGCGGTCCTAATGCTCAGTTCAAGTTTCCAGAGGCAACTATCGGCCATGCAGTCACCGGCGGCATCTCCTTGCGGCTTGTTCCTATGGTAGGGCTTCTCAAGGCGAAACAACTCCTTATGTTGGGTAATTTTACTGGCGCCGAAGAAGCCCTGAGTATTGGTCTTCTTACAGAAATTGCAGAAGATCCTAAGCAACGAGCTCTAGAGCTGGCGCTGGAGTTAGCAACGAGGCCTGGAATTGCGGCAACAAATTCCAAAACCTCGCTAGAAAGAGCGGTTTTTCCAAATATGGAAAATGTACTTCATGATGAAGTCAATGTTGCTAGCTACTGCTTTGCACAGAGTGCCGCTGCTGACGCCTTCAGTAATTTTGCTAGCAGGAAAGTAACTCTGACCAAGACAAATGGAGCGCATGAAGCTATCAAGTCTGGCGGATTCTCCCGCAATGCTACCGAGGAGATTGTCGCCAAGCTTCGGGCTGTCAAAGACATCAACACTGCGTTCAAAAACGCCCTTGATACCATGCCCGATCGAACTTTTCTCCGCTTTGGAGGCCACGATTTATCTTTTAAGGAGTTCGATGTATCCGTTTCAGCGTTAGCAGGAGGCCTGCGAGAGCGAGGAGTTGGTCCGGGAGATCGAGTCCTCGTCATGATGAGGAACAGCGTAGAGATGGTTCACACGTGGATAGCAACAAACCGGCTTGGAGCCACCTGGGTGCCTGTGAATGTGGAACTCAAGTCCGTCACACTTCAACATGTTGTACAAGCTGCAGATCCAAAGCTCGCCATCGTTGACGCTGAATTTTTCCAAGATATCCAATTAACCAACGTCCTTAAGCAGGAGGACATCTATGTCCAAGGAGGAACCGACCCTCATAGTCTTACAGATCTCTATGACTTCGACAAGGCCATTTCGGAGGCCGTTGAAGTGGCACCATCTACCACGTCCGCTTTCCTGTACACAAGCGGAACAACAGGCCGCTCCAAGCCATGCGTATTGTCTCATAGCTATTTTATCCATCAAGCCTCGCTTCTCATAGAGAGCTTTGGAATCCACGGAGAGGACGTGCTGTATTGTCCTTTTCCATTATTTCACGCAGACGCAACCGCGCTCACAGTCATACCTGCCATCCTCCTAGGTGCAGTAGCAGCACTCTCGACACGCTTCAGTGCGAGCCGATTCTGGGATGAGATCAGGGCAACAAGGGCTACTGTGTACGATTTCATGGGCGCCACTCTGGCGTTGACATACAAGCAGCCGGCGAGTCCCAAAGACTTGGATCACAGCGTTCGACTTGCCTGGGGAGTGCCAATTCCATCTTTTGCTGAAGATTACGAGCGTCGCTTCGGTCATCCTCTTTATACTCTTTATGGCAGTGTTGAAGCTAGTTTACCCATAACTCAAAGGGGCGCTCGTGTACCAGGATCGTGCGGAACCATTAACAAGGGGTTTCAGATCAGAATCGCAGACGAAAATGATGAGCCGGTACTGAATGGCACGGCGGGCCAGCTGTTACTACGCAGTGACTATCCTGGTGCATTTTTTGATGGCTATTTCAATAACCACGCTGCAAATGAGGCTGCCTTTAAGAATCTTTGGCTTCACTCTGGCGACTTGGCCTCGATTGACGATGATGGTAATGTATATTTTGTCGGCCGCTTAAAGGATGTCATTCGCAGACGTGGAGAGAACATCAACGCGGCGGACCTCGAAGAGGAATTCCTGCGACACCCAGCAGTAAAAACCGCGGCTGCGTTTGCAATTCCCAGTACTTTAGGCTCCGGTACCGAAGACGATGTGAAAGTTGCCATCCAGTTGTGTGAAGGTGCTGAAGTTGATGAGACTGCTTTGTGGGCATGGTCGACTGAGAATATGGCACGCTTCCAAGTCCCAAGTGTCATCGAGATTGTGCAGGAGATCAAGAAGACGCCGACTGGAAAACTGGACAAGTCGACCCTCAGTCCGGAAGGTGGTCAGCGTTTTGATATTCGGAGTATCCGTGGCTAGTGTTTTTCATAGAAAATAATTGTTTGAAGCAAGCAACTCAGTCGTGATACTTTCCTCTGAAGCTCATTACTCACCATTTCGCAGTATCACTCCCTTTCGCGGATATTGTGTAAAGGGCCCCTCATTTCATGTCGTCTTGCAAATAGACCATCGATAAGTTGCTGAAGGAGAAAGTAGTCTTCGCGTGACTATTTTTATATTCAAATCTTGCTGATACCCCTTGTACTTCATATATAGAAGTCGTTCACGAATAAGCTAAATCAAAGACCGTCGCAATTTATACTAGTAGTGATTTACACTAGATGAATGTCTGAGTGTTTATGTATAAGCAATATGTAAGGACTACGCACTAGCAAATAACTGAAGTACACAGCTAACCATGCTTGACACAACGATGGCTGGTGTAAGAGTGGGGCCATACAGAGGTCGTACGGAATTTTAATTACAATATTACTGATTGTTACCATGTCCGCGAGATTTGGTTGGTCTAGGACTTAACTTGATCTACGATTCCCCCGTCGCGGCCGCTGTTCAGCCCGTGTCGCAGTGCCATCAAACCCAGCACGGCCAGCATCCAATCCCGAGCCACACGTTGTTCAAGATCTGCCATGTTACTCTTGTTGTAACTACCCGTTGTCTGAGCTGCAGAGATATCCTATGTCACCGTCTGAGACTACTACACGAGAGCTGTAGATAGGTTAGGGAATTACATATATTAACGTAATCGGCAAGCGAACCGTCATTTTTCCCGGAACCCGCGCTCTATTCTATTTATTAGATCTCAACGCGTCAATATGCCACCAATTCGCAATAAAACAAAAAATATATAGCTGAGCAAGAAGGCCGAATATTATTAGCTATTTCTGATTTACAAAATGGACGAATTTTACGTGTGGCTCAAGCTGCAAGGATTTACAATATACCCCGGACGACTCTACAAGATAGATTAAACGGCATTCAACAAAGATCTCAAGTACGCGCCAACAACCATAAATTAACTCGATTTGAGAAAGAATCACTTGTCAAATGAGTGCTTGATCTAGATAAACGTGGATTACCCCCTCCCCCCCCGGGCACTCTCTCGTACGAGAGATGGCTAATCATCTTCTCTCACAACACGGAAATCAACAGGTTGGAGAGAAATGGGTATCTAATCTTGTTAAACGTCGGCCAGAGATTGAATCAAAATTCTCACGGAAATATAACTATGAACGAGCCAAATGCGAAGATCCGAAGATAATCCGAGAACCTTTTGATCGCGTACGAGAGGTTATCTCAGAGTATGGAATCTTACCAGAAGATATCTATAATTTTGATGAGACTGGCTTTGCTATGGGACTCTGTGCGACTGCAAAGGTTATAACCGGAAGAGATCGATATGCTCGGCCGAAGCTATTACAGCCTGGCAATCGAGAATGGGTGACTGCAATTGAGGCGACTAATTCAACTGGATGGGCCTTGCCTTCGTATACTATTTTCAAGGCAAAGAGATATGCTCAATTAGGCTGGGTTGAGGATCTTCCAGATGATTGGAGAATCAATATCAGTGACAATGGATGGACAACAGATGAGATTGGATTAGAATGGCTTCAAACCCATTTTATTCCTCTTATTAATGGCCGTACTTTGGGAACATATCGAATGCTGATTCTTGATGGCCATGGAAGTCATTTGACTCCTGAATTTGATCGTACATGTACTGAGAATAATATTATTCCAGTCTGTATGCCTCTTCATTCCTCACATCTTTCACGGCCTCTTGATGTTGGCTGTTTTGCTGTTTGAAAGAAACATTATGGACAGCTTGTTGAGCAGCGAATGAGGCTTGGATTCAATCATATAGATTAAATCGACTTTCTTACCGCATTTCCAAAGGCTCGTACGATGGCATACAAAGCTCAAACTATTCGGAATAGCTTCGCAGCAACCGGATTAATACCTTTCAATCCAGATTGTTATGAGCTGACCTCATGAGTATGTTTGGGTGAAGCCCTCACGGATATTGACAACAGCGCTATCTGCCGGATCCCGGCAAACCCGAATATGAAGCTATTCCCAGATCCCGCATGCTTGCGCAACATCACCTATCCGGAGTCGTACGATGTCCGGAGTCATACGATATCAGGCAACCCCGGGTTCCCGGAAGAAGCATGTTGGAAGCCCCTAATTCCCCTTGCCCATATAAAATTGTATGCGTGTGAAGAACCTGTTGTTTCCTTTCTCTTTCCTTTTCTCATGTTATGTTTTCTATTCAAGTATGCCCTTATAGTGAGCATTAGGCGGGACTAGCCCGTAACACAGATCGAGTTATTCAACGGCTTACTATTCAATTGAAGACTCCAACCCCCCCCCCTACAAGTCGACCAAGCAATACACAATCATCTTGCTTACAAACACCTCAAAATATACGTCAATTTACACGTCAATCGACTACAATTAAGAGAGGTATAAGTGAGCTTACAGGAAGCCCAAATCAAGTGATTGATCAAGCCATTATGCGGGTGTCAAATGCCTATGAAATGACTACAAATGATCTTTTACTCCAGGCCATTAAAATCGCGAGATTTATTCTGATGTGTATGTATGAGGGCTGTTAGAGCATGTTACAATAATGGAAAGTCACTCGTCCGCAGTCGAGTGGTTTGTATGGGTGCAGTAATTCACTGAATCCTGTCCTTGATGTAGGGTCAGTTATAAATACATGTAAGCAATGAGAGGTATTAGTTGGACTTGGCGCGAACCTGGAGACCGCAAGGATGGATTATATGTAAGAGTGCATTTGAGCTATAGCATTGTAGACAATGATAAAAATTAGAGGTCTAATAGTATTAGTCTATTGGTTTCTAAAACTTCTCTTGAGTTCAAGACTTACAACATAACAATACCTACGAGCTTGATTAAATTGGCATCAACACTCTTATGAGCGAGTAACCGAGTTTAATGTAACTTACATGGTCACAATGAGATCACAACAATGGCCTCTCTTTATTCTCTTTGCTATTCTATTTTCCAGCTTGTACAGCCTGTGTATCGCGGCTAAATCTTTACACAATGACAATTTCTACCCTAGGCTCTCCCACTCTCTCAGTTCTAGGAGTGTGTTAAGACGGGATGATAGTCATACCTACAACAAGACCTCGCCTTGCGACAATAGGGCCTGCTGCGGCAAGTCTGGCTTCTGTGGGTATAGTTCTACATACTGCGGTACATCTGGAACATCTCCCAATGATCTGTCCTGGAATAATTGCGACGCCCACGCCGAGTGTGGCAAGGATTTAGTCTCTGGCAATAGAACCTGTCCGTTAAATGTCTATTGCAGCCAGTATGGTTTCTGTGGAGCTGGCTGCCAAAATGGGTGCAATATACCCGGCTCGGGGCAACAAACAGCAGCACGCAGAACAGAATTATTGGCTACTATGAGTCTTCGGCAAATAGAAAACAATGCATGGGCATAAATATTAACCAGATCCCAATTGAGAATTTGACTCACCTGAACTGTACGTTGCTTGCGTCTGATGCTCCTGGATTTCTCACCCCCGTATGTTTCTGCCACAGGGACCAACTGAAGGAACTGTGATAAACTATAGATGCATTTGGGTATATCACCCCGGGAACGTACGAGATTGGCGCAATGTCCGGTGTAGATGCCTCGACTTTTTTTGATTTCATAGCCTTGAAGTCCAAGAATAGTGACCTAAAGGTAAGTATATCTCTTGGAGGCTGGACCTTCAGCGACAACGACACCACCACCCAGCCAGTGTTTGGAGATATAGTATCTACGCATGACAAGCGGCAGACGTAGTAGTATACAATCATGCAGAAATCCTTGCCACACAGTAAATACTGCAGGCTGGTTTGCATGGTCCCGGTACGGCTGCGCAACCCATCGTCTTTTCGGATGAACCTTCGGTTGGTTCCCTCTCGCCATCTCCAATCGTGTCCCTTGCTGTTACTTCTATATAGTCGTTGTGGTGGAAATTGGAAGAGTGACAGCCTGGGTGAGGGGCTGGGGTGGGGTAATTTGGCTATCTTAAGCAGTTTATTATTTGCGAATGCTTTCGCAAATTTCGTTTCGCAAATTAGTAGCATCATAGTGACGCTGTAACAAAGTTACGAGGGACTACACACTTAAAGAAGATAGCCTCTGAGCCGGTCTATCAATCTTAACTCACTAGGTGTTGGGAACCCTAGTTCAATGAAGTCTTAAGTGCAAATACCAAGACATTATACCAAGACATTACGCCAAACCAGGAAAAGCATGGGGCTTTTGGGAGGAATGGTCAGAAACACACAAATTGCATGTATCTAGCGCACTAGTGCCCTACGGTATAGGGTTAACCCCTCCAGGCGTAATAAATCATCATCATCATCATAGACAATCTCTATCAAGCAAATAGGGCTCTCTTGATTTGCTGGTACAGCCTCGTAGCGTTACCTCCACCACGCGATATCATTCAGCAGGACGACGTGTGTGTTGGGAGATCACCCTTCATCAAGAGTCAGTTGTTCGTGAAAGATTCCTAGGTAGCTAGGTTAAAGGCGAAGAGGGCCGGAGGCGAGATGGAGGAAGATCCGGCCGTAACGACGTGCGTAGGACGCGTCGTAGTGTCGTCAACTAGAGCTCGAGAAGCTCTGGAAGGCGCTGACGGCACCGACGCCACTGCTGCAACTAGGAAGACGACATTAAAAGCAAAGCCAACTGTAGTGAGGAAGCCTGCTAGTTAGATTGAGGAGAGACAGTGCTCCCAGGACGAAAACCAAGTGATGCTTAGAAAGATGTGTCAGTACTTGGAGGGCACCTATCAGGAGGTTAAAAGTTTAAAAGAAATGCTCAGCAGATAAGAGAAAATCATCCAAGAATATAACGACATAATTAAGGAACTGCAGGCCTAATGGAAGGAATCTAAAGTCAGTATGTGGAAGATTGTAAGTAACCCTAGGTGCAACTAGATACTGTCACGAAAACTCCAATCAATACAGCTCTGATGTAGGCCAAATCACAGCCGTCATTCATAGATATAACCACTAGCCAATCTGGTCACCAGCAGGGTATGTGCACACCTAGGCCCTTTAGGCCCCCTAGTGCCCCCTACATTGGCTAATATACTATTTTGCACAATCGATATGTCTTGTCAGACAAGAAGATAGTGCCAAGGCGTAGATAGCTAATGTTAGGTAGATGATCGAAAAAGAGATATAGGGAAATGAAGGAATGGAGACCTGGCTCTATGTAGTAGTAATTAAGGATATAAAGAACGCTAACCAGTCAAAATTATTTGCAGACAGGAGGATAAGATCTAGCATGTCAAAAAGGCTGCTTAAAAGCTAAATATACTGTTCAATTACAGTGGTGTTGGAATAATAGGTCATGGAGCGTAGGAGGACCATTGCAGCTGGTAAATATCCAAAGCCCACTTAGAAGGGAATCTTCCTGTATGACCATGGCAGCTATGAAAATGCGCCAAAGAGTCTCTTATCTGTATATATAAATCTGAGATAGATCTTGAAGCCCAAGGTTTACCCCTCAGCGGCCTTTTTCCCAACAGGGAACGGTGGGAAACGTGCGTGTCACGAACCACGGCCGTTAAATAGAAACACACACTCTCACACACCCACACCCTCGGTATGGTTAGCTTCTGCGTACATATTTGCATCACTGATGCATGGCATGACAGAGGACTCCGAAACTTGCAGTAGTCTCTGATATGCATACTAAGTACGCCATGCTAGCGTCGAAATTTCAAACTGCTCCTCTCGAAGTAAGTACTCAATCAAGTCTGGTGCTTAATAGAAAATGATCAAAAACTTGCTTATATGGCTGTTGGCTTATATTTAGTACTCTACCAAATATTAGAATGTTGGATTGGGGTATTGTATGACTGCAAATCTCATGTAGCCACAGAGGTTGCTGTCGAGTCTATACAATGTCGATCCCCATTTCTCCTTACAACTTGCAGAGAGCTTTCATTCGAAAATCAACATACCTCGCACACGATGCATATGGCGTTCAATTCAGGCAATGTGGGCATGCGAGACACCAGCACTATTTTATTACTCCGGTCTATTGTGTCATAGTAAGCATCCATGAATTCGGTAGAGAGGGTAGATCTATATCATGTAGATCGAAGCTTCATCTCGTACTCTCGCGGAATTTCCACAAAGTCAGACCAAGGAAACTCTTTTGAGCCAAAATCTACCCCGGCAGCAATCGCAACCCTTTTAGAAGTTTCTGTATCCAGATATATCGGATCATCCTCTTTTTGTTTGAGCCACAAGGAGCTGATGGTAAAGGCCACAAATGGTTTTATCACCGCAGAGAGTTTAATCGGGCATGCTGGATTCTGAGGAAGCGTTTCAGCCACGACAATCGGCAATAAATGAGGAATCCCGCTTTTCTGCTTCTGATTTTCTCGAAGATGCCATTGTGTAATGTTATCATGATAGTGATCATCGTCGCCCTAGTTGTCCCTGTCACCCACTTTCGGTGGTTGCGTGCGAAACCGGATTTGCGTGTGTACGACGTCGTGGCCTCCAGTCTGGACGGCTAGATTTTGATACATGATTGGAACGTCGAGCGCCCATCCTCGACTCTCGCCAGTTGTGGTGGCTTCCCGAATACCTGCACTGGGGTGATAAACGTGACTTGCGGATCATTGACGGGATTGGACGATGTTGGATCTTGCAATGTCGAAGGCAGAACTGGCGGATTTGGAGAGATAATGCTCATTCAAGACTCTTAGCTATTCATTGAAATCAATATCATTCACCTGCAACTCCTTTTCGCTGGCACTTGGTTAGTACCGATGGACGTGGCGCAAGCTGTGACCAATACCAGAATTCGGCCGCTTGAGCAAGCCTTACGGGCCCAGAGACCTAGCTTCGTGGAAGTTTTGTGTTTGAACATCATTGGATCCTTTAATCCAGAATACAGGGACCAGAGCTCTGCAGGCATTTCCGTTCAATATTCCGCTTCACTCCGTATTGAGGACAATGATGCCTCCTTGGCTGCTGCCTTTGACACTTTGTCATGGCAACTCTTGGGTGATTCGAGCAAAGTGCTACATTATATCGAAACGAACATTCCAAGAGAACTTCCTGGCACCTATAGGACTGGGATCAAAATCGCCAAACTGCAGAATTCAGGGGATACCTCCTCAGAAGCAAAGATCACAGAGTGCTTCACCATTCTTCGAGAGTTTTTGGAAATCCAGGATATTACAGGCCAATTAAACACTGTGGACTATGCACTTAATATCGTCAACAATAAACCCTTTCTGGGAGCAGAGATGCTCACAGTGTTGGGCATCTGGGTTATCTCCATCAGAATAGGAACTCCGTTTACATACACGGATTTTAGATCCGCCTTCTCGAGCAGGGTCCTCTCGACGTGAGCTGGCGGATTAGATCTTGGAGGATTGTACAATATGTAAATTATGTATCGGGAGGACTTGTCGTTTTGCGCCCGAACAGTTGTTGGGAGCTGCTTGAGTGCCCCGAACTTGTGTTATATGGACTTTATTATACAACACGTTGATTATTTTCCGATGAATAAAGAGCACTTATTGGATAATGCAAGACGACCAGCTTCCATTCCCGACCATACTGTACTTGTCAATCTTGCGAAACAAAACATGATGCTCTTCAAAGCTCGTATCCCATGTCTCTGTAATAGGCTTCCAGAATGCTCTACTTGCGAGCACGGGGTCGTCCTCTTCGAATTTCGCATCCGATGAGTCCTCGATATCAAGACCATGGATACCGTCTATTTTCTGCAGACGTAGGAGAAAATGTCGATTTTGCCTCGCCTTAAATTCAGTCTCTAGATGTGGTATGTCCCACTGTAGACATGCGATCCAGCGCTTATCGTCATTTTTTTCTGTTGATGATGATCCAGATTCAACCCAGGCACTACTCCAATGCCCCGCAGCAGTGCCAATCCTGTGCGATAAAGGGATTTCATCTTCCGGAGGAGGGATATAATGAGATCCATGGCGAGGGTCACCATGAGCCAAAGCTCGAAACACATCGACTATCCTCTGTTTGATTCCTGGATCAGCTGCGTAAGCGCTGGCTGGAATTCGGAATGAAGTGATTGTAACATGGGCGCCATCGTCTCGAGTCAAATGAAGGCCCGATAGGGACGATTCGAGAACTAGAGACACTGGTGGAATGTCTCCTCTTAGATGGGCATTCAGAGGCGATAGATACCGGAATGCTTTCTCCGGGTTGATGGAGTTGATGCCCCCTTGCCATGCTATTTAAATGAATACTAATCAAATCAACCGACGGAAACTTATTTCTTACTTATCAGAACATCAACGAAGGATTCATCCTCTACCCAACGCCCCCAAGACAACTCCTCGAGTGCTTCGTCCTTGCACAAATTGCGAAAGGCTTCATTCAAGACATGTTCAACGGGCGCGTTCGGAGTTAAGCGATATGTCAATAACTGCGAAAATGACCTCGACATGATTTCGGATATCGGTTAATTCACACAAGATTCGACAAATTCTACGAGATTTGTACGGTCGAGGGATAATGTCGTGGTGGACGTGGAATTAAGTTGAACGAAGGAAAATCGTTGTCTGACAAGGCAACGAAATATGTTAAAAGGAAGACGCTCAGGCACTGCTGACTCCAGGGTTGATCACTGTCAGCAGTGCGTACCGTTCCCCCAAAATTGTGCAAAGATCGAGTCATGTTGTAAAGTTCAGGATAAAAATTCGATCGTCTTCATTTAATTTTCCCAAAGTAAATCCTTTGTTTCACGTTTTATATTAAAGTAGGGACAATGTTTTGGCCCCCATGATGCTATTATTAGGGTTATATTCAGCTTGACAGGGATCACAAACTGCTATGTTCCCCACAATATGCATACCTTACTCATCTTAAGCCCCCCATAGTGAGTGATGTAGAGCAGGAGATTGGTAAAATTTGTTTATGGCGGCGCATAAGGCGTCGATTCAAAGACCAACCTTATTTTTCGCCTGAGCACTCTATCAACTCAGTAACAGACTGGAAGACTCATACCCAACTCTGAATCATACAGGAAAAGGACTTGACTGCATCTCAAGGAGGTAAACCTAATATAACAGGCAATGCCTTCTATTTTTAAATATTGAAGAGTGAATCTCATTTTGCACCTAACCCTCACTGAACCTATCACATACTAATACTACATCAATTCAGTCACAATCAGTGGCATTATACAGTCTACCGCATATGGCGTGACCACTTTTTGGTCCTCAAGTAATCAAACGCTCAAGACTGTTTCGTCCCAGTTTCGCTCCAATCGATATCGCTCAAAGTCACTGCCATAGCGAAATTACGGTAATTATCAGCATTTGATACCGCTTTTCCAGCATAATCTGGGTTGACAGCCATCATGAGTGAGCCGTCAAACCCATAGGCTTTGACTTTACTTCCGTTGTCCATGGTGATGACAACGTCAATGACTAAAACGTTGGTTAGAATTTTCGCCCCTTCGGCATTGAAGATACAAACGTAGACTTACTGTTCTGTCCAATAAAGTGCATCATCTCATGTAGGAAGACTCCTCCCGGAACTTGTTGCGAGTCAAGCGATGTTCCTACAGCGAGCGAAGACTGGCTCGAAATACGATCCGATAGTGTTTTGCCGTTGAATGCACCCGCGCACATCATAATAAGACTGGCCTGCCACCAAGTAATACCATCCGGTCGACTGAGTTGCTGGCCCTTTGAATTGTATGGCGTGCAGATACTTGATCCGTACTGTCCTGAACTGTCGTACTCAATGTCAGGGATCAAAACGGAGAAGTACGGATTCCAGCTGAATCCTGGTTGAGCCGGAGCTGATACGCAGATCAAGTCAGCCTTGATAACTGAAAATTAAGAGGCTTCTTACTGATTCCTGGAAGAGGGTCATCGGGAGGTGTTTGACCGACATCTCCCAATTTATTTGCGTATTTCCATCCAGCATCGGTGCACATCAGCCTTGCACGAGTCGAAGTAGAACCGCCGAGGATATTCAAAACGTTTTGATAGTTGCCTGTATCGAAGTTAATTCTCAATTCATGCATCCTGGTTTCTTGATACAACGGATTTACTAACTCAGAGCAGTCTGCAGCGTATCCTGCCCACTAGTAATCCAAATCTTATTCAAAAAACTAATCTGTCGATAGTTCACTCCCCAAGAAGTGAACGCAGTCTCGACCAAAGTCTTGTCTGCATTCTTGAGTCCACCATTCAGCATTTTCTGAATAGCCGTAATGGCATTCTGAGCCAGAGTTTTGGCATCGTTGACCATTGTGTCAACATCGTAACCATCACAGTTTCCGCCCTGGGGAGATGGGATAGTTGACCAAACACCGCCAACTGGGCCTGCAGCGGTTGCTGGAGAAGTGGCTGTAGTCGTAGTAGCAATCGCTAGGGAGGAATATGGGATGGTCATGGAAATGGCCGATAACAGGAAGCAACTATTGAAGAGCTTCATTTTGGCTGAATAGAGAGAGAAGAATGCAATTTTTGCTGAGGAATAGTCCAGAGATTGAAAAGAGTGACAAGGCGAACGATATTTTTCGGGAACGAACGGCGACTCGAGGGATATGAAAGACAACAGAAGGTCTTCTTGACTTATACCGGACTAATATGACAGCTTTCACAATGTCTCTGGATGGATCTAAATCCCAGATTCAAAGTTTTTTAGATAACAGGCATCTGAGCGTTATATTGCTCCTGGTTATGCTGATCAATGTCAGAATCGGCATCCTTGAATGAACTTTCATAAAAAGGGCCGAATAAAAACTTAATTCATTCATTTAACAAATAAAATCAGTAAGTCAAATTAAACCTCATAATCATTCTTATAATAGAAGATTTTTGATTGTATGAGTCCCAGCAATCTAGCCCTAAAACATCTTGAAGCGGCCCCCAGTTGAGGGTGGCTTCACATTTGCTGAATCCATCCCGGCCACGGTCTGAGCACCTAGTCCATAGTTGTCAGCAAATAAACACTGATATGCAAGGAGCAATCTGTTCCTCCTATTAAATTTCTTTATAACTCGTGTTTTTATATTAGGAAAAGTTTCAGACCTACAAGCACTGGAAATGTGGCCCCGCGTGTTATGGAGACAGGTCATAAGGTTCACATAGGTAGTTTCAGGAGTGAATGTATACTATTTTGGCATTATCAGATATCATGACCATACCGATGATATTCAAGAATTCTCAGGTTGTGGGTAGTATTTCTAGAAGCTCACCCATCTTCTTCCAACCGATTTTCACTCTCTTTCGGTCGCTCATTCCTTCCTTCGTTATCTTTATGCGGCAGCCGACGTTTTGTCGAGATGTTGCACATATCACTCTTTCAAGGCTTGCTAGTATGGCTCTTAGCCGTGACCAGCGCAACTGCTGCATCAAGCTCTTCTAGTGCTGCTGTCTCTACGAGAATCCCTAGCTCTTCAGTCTCCACTCCTGCTCCATCTCAGTCTGTTGTGTCAAGCTCGGGCACAACCTCTACACTCCTTTCTTCCAGTATGTCAACTAGCTCGAGCTCTAGATCCAACTCTTCTGCTGTTGTTCCGAAATCCAGTTCGACCACATCCAGTTCTGTGTCGAGCTCTACGATCTCTTCCTCTACTTCGCTGGTTGCTTCTGCAACTCCGACTAGCTCGTCCAGTACTAGGTTAGGTCAATTATATGAAAAGTTATGATTGTTATTAACATTTCAAAGCTCTTCCAGCACGAGTCAGAGCTCTACAGCTGTGATCAGCTCTTCTCGGCCTATCGTCCCTTCGTCTACATCGTCATCAAGCTCTTCTGCTTCGACGACTACACAACCCGGCTCTTCTCAGCCGATCACACCAAACACAAGCCAGACATCTACCTCAAGGTATTTAAGATATTCCCTCAAGATCAAGATTTGATTATTGACACGTTCTTCATCGGCAGTTTTCAGACTTCTTCTGCATCCTCGACCTCAGCATCTGCGACTTCGACCACGCCCTCCAGTTCTTCTAGCATTTCAAGTGCCCCAGTTACCTCATCATCCAGTAGTCCAGTGGCTGTACTAGCATCGACAAGCTATGTCGTTACCTCAGGGTCGTCTACCATCACACCTGTATTCCAACAAACGACATACTCGCAATACTCAACTTTATCCAGTACCCTAACTTCTAGCACTACAGAGTCTAATGGTCACGTCGTCCCCCTTATCATCTGGCCCGGTGGACTAGGATGGACTTGTATCCTCTTCTGTGGCGGTGGTGGAGGTGGTGGTGCCGTTTTCGGGGGAGATATTCCTTTTCCAACTGCTCCTCCTGAAGATCCAAATGCCACTCCAACCAACACAGATACACAGCCAACATCGACAACACAGTCCAGCTCATCCAGCAGTTCCTCGAGCTCGTCTAGCTCCTCAAGTTCCTCCGGAACCTTTTCGATTTCCGTCTACCCTTCTGGCATTGCGGATAGTTTTGACTACGTGAGTGCAGACGGTTCGATATCATCCTATCTGGCAAAGATCCGTAGCGCTATTAGCAGCATGGATAATGGAAGCTCCTCCGTGGCAGTCCAATCTTCAAGTTTCACAACATCGGCGTCACCGAGTCCTTCTATTCCGGTTACTACACCAACTTCTACCACTATGCCTGTCTCTTCCACTTCGCCCGCGTCTACTACTGGTACACCATCACCATCTAGCACGCCTGTAGTCTCCACGTCTGCATCGTCAACACCAGCACCAATCTGTAGCGAGGGTAACAACTCACTTATGGGATTCAATAATGACCCTTCCTCTTGGTGTTTCTGTGGAGGACGTGGGCCATTTTCGACAATTCCGTCAGCGACTACCTCATATTGTGCCTTTTCGACATTGCCCACGGAAACTATTTCGCTGACTTCTATATCGACATCCATTGATACTACGTGCTCGATTACTACGTAAGTCTGACCAAAGGGTTTCTCTTAGTTTCAAGATCATATTTGAATGTTGATCTAAGTGCTAACTTCTTCGGTAGAGGCACATTCACTGTTCCTGGCTCTGCAAGCACTACCATAGATACCTATTGCCAATGTGGCGAGACTATGGCAGGCATTGCAACGACCACCAGTGGCAGTGTTGTACTTGCAGGCTGCGAGGTTGGGACTCCCATGCCCATAGTCTCTACAGTCTCAACAATCCCACCGCCCCCATACCAAACCGGCACTTGCGACCTGCACATCTTTGAAGCATCCGAAAGCTACCAAGATCCATTATATGTACAGTTCAACATCACTGATGGTGCTAACAATCTCCTCACCAGCCAAGACTTCCAATTGAAATGGGGTGATAATGCTACAGTTTCAGCCACAGACTCAAAATTACCATATGATATTGATGTTGAATTTTTCAGGTCGGCTTCAGAATCGAAAGTGAAGAGAGTAGGGTTTCCTCCTCCAGTCACCGTGAACTGGGAGAATTGGATTCTGGCTATTACGGCTGGGGGCACCTCCTGGACCGACAAAGACATTGACTCATCGAAACTGCCGTATTGCAGCGTCGGGAAATGGGACAATGGGGACTTCTGGGATTGGCTGGATAGCGTAATTACCCTCGGTGGTGATGAGCACTTGCCGGTGAGTTAATAATCGGATCGTTCTGGATTTTTTTGAGAATTTGGCTGATGAATGGTGTAGAATCGGCAAATGGACTGCCATTGGACGTGCTAAGTCACTCCAATAACCTTCCTATTTGGGTAAACCGTTGATAATTTGAATAGTCTAATACATGTAGTCCACAGTCTGGCCCCTTGCAAACTGCACATGCACCACGTGAATGAACCATTACATGTAAGGTCCAGATCATGTATATTGACATAATTTACTTCTCGAATGCCTGTTGAACATTCCGTGTGCAATAATGGCGGTCATCTTCGGTATATCCGGATGTACGTGCCGTGAAATCGTGCAGGAAATCCTAGTTGATATTTGATTAAAACATTTCGTGGCGTCCACATACGTAATTCTACTAATTCAAAGCTCCAGTGATCTACAAAATGTTCTCCAAATTGATCATTTAGGCTAAATCTTTTTGATCTTTTTTCATTTTCAGTTTATAAGGAGAGGCTTGTGCTTGGGCTCGGAGCATCTCCGAACCCCGCAACTGAATCCCTAGGTCATAATAATGGCAGCTATGAAGCCCGAAAAACTGCGTTGAATTACAAACCCTAGAAAAGTCTTCCAACTTGGATAATCAGGTTATTGACCTCAAAGTTATCAGTCCATTGCGTGCATCATCGGACCCTTTCCGGCCAGCACAAGTTATTTCCTAGTTAGGCATTTCCTGAAGTCTGTGTACATTGAGTCTTGGAGCTTGTTTATTCAAGGCATGGCTCTCTCCGCACCCCGCTTGCGGATCCCCCGGCTTTAGCTTATATTAAGTCACTTCATGCCCCAATTACGTACAAAAGGAATCAATTCTAACTGCCAATAGTGAAGTGTTGTATGTGGAGAGACATGCACGCCAATGTCAACTGGTGGCAACCAGGTTTAATCAGGCTAAAATGAAGAGATTAATTTATCCAAGCTGAACTAGAGGTAGAGTGCAAGATATTATTATCCGTGAAGATCAGCAGATGGCGTAAAGTATGGGGAACCTTGGGAGTAAGCAATAGCTGCGGCAGTTATAGCAAGGGCATGGTTTGAAAGTGACACAGCAGTAGACTAAATAGTATAAATACCGCCATGTATTCACATGCCGGTGACACAAAATCTCAGTTCATCCTTCGTTCTCGTTGGTGAATACGGCCTCTCATCATGGTCTACACCGTGCAATATTTGGCTGTCGTTGCGGCTGTACTCCCTAGTGCAGTATTGGCTCAGAACAACCAGTCTTATGCCAATTACTCCTCCCAATCCCAACCGGATCTCTACCCCCAGACTCTGGCAACTCTGAACCTCTCCTTCCCGGACTGCATCAATGGACCACTCAAAGACAACATCGTATGCAATACATCGGTGAACTATGTCGAGCGAGCCGAAGGGTTGATTTCGCTCTTCACCCTCGAAGAATTGATCAACAACACCCAGAACAGTGCCCCTGGAGTTCCTCGACTGGGTCTACCACCATATCAAGTATGGAGTGAAGGCTTACATGGACTTGACCGAGCCAACTGGGCAAAGTCCGGCGAGGAATGGAAATGGGCAACATCGTTCCCAATGCCGATACTGTCTATGGCTGCTCTCAACCGCACACTTATCAATCAGATCGCTAGTATTATTGCTACCCAGGCTCGCGCATTCAATAACGTTGGTCGTTACGGACTTGATGCTTATGCGCCAAACATCAATGGCTTTCGTAGTCCGCTTTGGGGTCGTGGTCAAGAGACTCCTGGTGAAGATGCGGGTTTCCTTTCCTCTTCCTACGCATACGAATACATCACCGGCTTGCAGGGCGGGGTTGATCCTGAGCACCTCAAGATCGTAGCAACTGCAAAACATTTCGCTGGATACGACCTTGAAAACTGGAACAATAATTCCCGCCTAGGTTTTGATGCCAGCATCACTCAACAGGATTTGGCTGAATACTATACTCCTCAATTTTTGGCAGCTTCTCGTTATGCCAAGGCGCGCAGTTTTATGTGCTCGTACAATTCTGTCAATGGAGTTCCTAGCTGCTCTAGTAGCTTCCTTTTGCAAACTTTGCTAAGAGAGAACTGGGATTTCCCCGACTACGGCTACGTTTCGTCAGACTGTGATGCTGCTTATAACGTTTTCAACCCTCACGGTTACGCTATTAACATATCTGCTGCTGCTGCAGATTCTTTGAGAGCTGGAACTGATATTGACTGTGGCCAAACTTATCCTTGGTATCTGAATCAATCTTTTATTGAAGGTTCCGTCACTCGGGGTGAGATTGAGCGTTCCCTGATTCGATTGTATTCCAATCTTGTCAAGCTTGGTTACTTTGACGGAAACCAGAGCGAGTACCGACAGCTAGGCTGGAATGATGTTGTAGCCACTGATGCTTGGAACATCTCCTACGAGGCAGCTGTTGAGGGTATAGTGCTGCTCAAGAATGACGGAGTATTGCCGCTCTCCGAAAAATTGAAGAGTGTCGCTGTTATTGGGCCTTGGGCAAACGCAACTCAACAGTTGCAAGGCAATTACTTCGGGCCTGCACCATATCTGATCACCCCCTTGCAAGCTGCTAGAGACGCTGGATATAAGGTCAACTATGCATTCGGTACCAATATATTGGGTAACACGACGGATGGGTTTGCAGCAGCCTTGAGCGCCGCGAAAAAGTCAGACGTTATCATTTATCTTGGTGGAATCGACAACACCATCGAAGCTGAAGGTACCGATCGTATGAATGTCACTTGGCCTGGAAATCAACTTGATCTCATTCAACAACTCAGTCAGACTGGAAAGCCGCTGGTTGTGTTGCAAATGGGTGGTGGCCAGGTCGATTCTTCATCACTCAAGAGCAACAACAACGTTAATGCTCTTGTCTGGGGTGGATATCCCGGTCAATCTGGTGGCAAGGCCATTTTCGATATCCTGTCAGGCAAGCGTGCCCCAGCGGGTCGTCTTGTGACCACACAATACCCTGCAGAGTATGCAACTCAGTTCCCCGCCACAGACATGAATCTCAGACCGGATGGTAAGTCCAATCCTGGTCAGACGTACATCTGGTATACAGGCAAGCCTGTGTATGAATTCGGCTATGCTTTGTTCTATACCACCTTCAAGGAAACCGCAGAGAAGCTGGCTTCATCATCCTTCGACATCTCTGATATCATCGCCTCACCCCGTTCATCGAGTTATGCATACAGCGAGCTTGTGCCATTCGTCAATGTGACTGCAACAATCAAGAATACAGGCAAGACCGCATCTCCGTATACAGCCATGCTGTTCGCGAATACCACCAATGCCGGTCCAACTCCTTATCCCAATAAATGGCTTGTCGGGTATGATAGGTTACCAAGCATCGAACCCGGGAAGTCAACGGAGCTTGTCATTCCTGTGCCTATTGGTGCAATTTCTCGTGTGGATGAGAACGGTAATAGAATTGTATATCCTGGTGATTATCAGTTGGCGTTGAATGTGGACCGTTCGGTTGTGTGGGATATCAAGTTGACTGGTAATGCGGTGACGATTGAGAATTGGCCGTTGGATGAGCAGGAGATTAAGCCTGATCACAAGTAATTGGATGTATTAGGTTACTAATATCACATAATCTTAGACTGAGATAGTAAAACCATTTCTTGATCCTTGTGCAGAATTGTCCAGTAACACATAGCTCAAGTACATTGAACCACTTAATACAGACTTGATTTTCTTTGTCCATATCATGAAGTCCCAATCTCTCGAACCTTATACTCAAATAATCCATTCGACTCAACCGCATTCCGATCCCTTACTTTCATTGCCGTCGTCATTCCAGCCACGGGGACTTTGACCTCAAAATACCTCCCATCCGCTGGCGCATCACCTGCTATCCGGTATGGAAAAGGGACGTATTCAGGCATCAGTCCCACTTGGCTCAGAACCGTACCCTGATCCCATGCAATATGCTCATGATACAACCTATCTCCTCGGATATTGACTATGGCGGTCATTGGGATTTCCAGCTTTTTACCTGTTTCAGGTATACCGGGGATGCTACCATCTCACCCATTAGTACAGATAGAAGCAATGACGAAGAAGAAGCATACAGCCAATCTATTTCACGGTTATGAGTGACTTTATAAATGAATTCGTCAACCACCCTGTCAATTCCAACGGTGCGACTAATAACTTCTAGCTCAGCATCTGCCGGATTCGAGAAAATGAAATGATTTGTGTAGAAATGTGTGAGTTTCTCCCGGCCAACTCCCCCCGTCATCTAGTCATAAGTTAGCTTACATTTTAATCTCAAGCGTTTGAGAGGTTATAAAACTTACAGTCGGAATATGATTAACATACGGCTCCTGCACCATCGTACTCATCGTCCACTGGACCGAACGATTCTCAAACTCGAAATATGTATGCTCATCCCAGATCTGTTCCAGATCAAAGTACGGACCATTCATCAATGGCTTGAAAAAGGTCAAATTCCGCGTGTGTGATAAAGCTTCTAGCGAGTAGGAAAAGTCGTCTTGGAATGGGAGCGCAAATGAAGACGATTTTGCGCTTGGATAGGTGTAAAGCCGGTTTGGAGGTATATTTTTGTTCTCCGTTGTGGAATATGATGGCTTGCCGGTTAGATGTATTAGGCATGGAATAGGGGATGCTGAAAGAGGGGATTTATCGTCTGGGCTGGCATAGATGACGGCGCCGGAAATCTCAGTTGTAGATGATAACAATGGAGCTACGAGATCCCACAGGCGACCATTGTAAACTTAACGCTCGTCAGCGTGTACAGTATTGTGATTTGGAACAGTCAACGTCCTCACCGACTATACCAACTTTTTCCTTGGGCACACAATCCTCTGATCGAAAAATAGCCTGAGTCGCACGCTGAAGAATGCCCTCGGAGGACATTGCCCTTTCCTGTATCTCAACCACTACATAGCTCTCCTCAGCCCACTTGATAAGTGGCGAGGGGACACCATTAATTATTGACAGATTTGATTGAGGGGCATCCGGTACGATCAATATCATACCAGGCCCAGTTCCTCGTCGAGATAGAGGTTGTAACATCGAAACTCCAGAGCTTACCTCCGTACAACGAGGGGATGGGAGGGGGGGTGGAGGCTTGCTGGTATCAACGTACATTGTGTTTGATCTCGTGTCTGATAAGTTGTGAGTGAGCAAGACGTAGTAATTAAAGGAGAGGAAAAGCCATGATTCTGAGAAGATTGAACCTGTTAGGTAGAAATGTGCCAGGAGATAAGACCCTTCGGAACAGATCCGATAATCAGCTAGAGATTTTTCTACGGCTAAGTTACCGGTACTTCCCCGGGGTAAATTGACACGCATGCAGTTTAGCGTTAAGGCGGGTAAGTTCTGAGAAGGTACTTGGTGCCAGGTAATATTAATCTACATAGAGCATCGCAGTCTCCGTTTCTCATATTAGATCATTATCAATTCCTATCTATCATTGAATACATTCAACACTGGATTTATAATGATATAAAGGAAAAGATGTCGCGTCTAAATAGGTTCATCTCTAGGTTCAATCAACACCTCATTAACAGCAACATGTGCTGGTTGCGACAGCGCATAAACAATCGAGTTTGCAACATCAGCAGGGTCCAGAATCTGTGCTCCGGTTGGCTCGCCGTACTTTTTGATAGCTTCGGCGTCTGTGGACATGTTGAGTAGGTCGGTGGCAGTGTTTCCTGGCTGCACACTGGTAACGCGTAGTCCTTTACCAGCAGTTTCAAGGCGTAATGATTGTAAAGTTGCCTCAACGAAGAATTTGCTGGCAGAGTATACGCCCAGACCGGGGAACACTTTTCGCCCTGCGTCCGATGAGATAGCGATGATATGGCCGCTGCCACGGGATAGCATTCCCGGCACAGTACTTGATAGACAATGCAATAGACCCTTGCAATTCACATCAACGGTACGTTCCCACTCCTCGGTCTGCACATTCGCCATCATGGTGAAGTACATAACACCCGCGCAGGAAACAAGGATATCAACTGGTCCAAGCTCGTCGGTCGCCGCGCGAACGAGCTCTTCAACCTGCTTCTTTTCCGTTACATCCGTCGGCCGTATGATACTCTTGGCCTCAGACGTACCGAATTTGCGCTGCACAGCCTCCAAAGCTTCCAGACGTCTCGCACCAAGTGCGACATGGCAACCTCGCTCAACCAATGCTGTAGCAACAGCAGCTCCAATGCCAGATGATGCGCCAGTGATCACTGCAACGCGGCCGTACAATGGCGAACTATTGGCGGACTTTCTAGTCATAGCGACACCTTTTCGGGGAGCTCGTGGTAACCAGCCTCTAGCAAACCAATGACGAGTATAGGTACTGAGCAACGCAGTATCAACCTTGGGTCTCTCGACTGCAATTCGGAAGGGTCTTGTTTTGCTATTATTCAAGACTACAATCCCGTTTAGAAAATCGACGGTCGGCATGCCACTTCGAAGGATATCCACAGTAAAGGCGCCGTCCCCACCTTTTCCAATACCCCGCCTCTCATTCCACAGTTTGATCCATTCATCCCATCCCACTGGTTTTGTTGGATAGCCCAATTGCTCGAGTTGCTCAAAAACCGATCTTATGGTAATGGGATCGGGATCTCCCAAGTGAAATATAGTCTGTTGAGGAGCTATCTGAGTGGCAAGATGTATGATCGACTTGCTGACAAAGTCCACAGGAGTCATTTCAGCTCGCCAACCATCCACGTCTGGTGCATACCCCAGTCTAATTGACTCCACAATTATTGCAGACAGTAAATCCCAGGCATTGGAGGCCCCTGTGGTGCTGTGTCCACTAATAGTTCCCGCTCGATGGATTTTCACCGGTAATCCACGACGGCCAGCTTCCAAAACAAGTTGTTCAGCTACCCACTTTGTTTGTCCGTAACCATCTGGAAGTTTTTCAGGCACCTCTTCGACAGGCAAGATAGTATCTTCCGACCAGCCTTCTTTGCCCGATGGGGGCAACACTCCGTTCGTAGATACATATTGCAAGGTAGCGCCACTTTTGCATGCGAGACGAATTATCTCTCTTGTCCCTTCAACGTTGGCTTTTTGTAGAGCAGCGTATGGATATACTAAGTTCACAGTAGCTGCCGCATGGACGATCACCTGCACACGAGAAGCCAGATCGTCGAATTCTTCGTGGGAAAGACCGAAACAATCCAAAGATAAATTTCCAGGAAGTATTTCTACTCTTTCCATGATCGAGTCGCGCCACAACCCTAGGTCCAAAAGGTTCTTACGTATTCTGGCAACAGCTTCCGGTTGGCCCTCAAGGGTCGGTTCGCCGAAACGCACCAGACAGATGATTTGTGCATTCGTGCTCTCAATCAGATCATTGAGAAGAAAAGCGCCAAGAAATCCAGTTACTCCCGTCAGGAGCACGGTATCTGCCTTATCAATGGGACATAGATTGACGTTGTGAGGCCTAATGTCGTCTTCTAACGTGGAGTCTTTTCGTAGGATGGAAGGAAGCTCTGCCTGGATCGCCGCACTGTGCCCGTCTCTTGCTGCGCGAACTGCTGTGAGATGACCAGCTAAAGTGGGGACTTCAGCCAATCGTGCAATGGGTACTCGAAACCCGTAATTCTTGGAGAGTCTTGAGGACAAGTCCGCGAGCATCAAAGACTGTCCGCCTAAATCGAAGAAGTTGTCCTCTGGTTTAAGACTGCTCTGTGGTACCTTGAGAATCGTAGCCCAAAACGCAGCAACATCTTTGAAGCTGACCGAATCCGAGATTTCTCGTTTATGGTTACCATTGACTTGAGCAGGATTTGGCGGCGGTGGAAGACTCTTAACGTCTACTTTACCGGAGACTTCGTTGGTGGGCAAAGCATCCATCTCAACCCAGAGTGTTGGAATCATATAATGTGCAAGATAGGGGGCGAGTGCACGACGTGCTTCCGGACTCCGTCCTAATTCATCGATGGCGATAGGCGGGCGATCCTGTGAGGCTTCGCGGTCGCGGACCACATACGCAACCAATTGTCGCTCCAATCCCTCGCCATGAGCAACGACGCTGCAATTGCAAGCAGCGAAGTGCTTCAAGATCTCACTCTCAACCTTACCTGGTACAACCGAATAGCCGCGCAACTTAATCATTGTGCCAACTCGACCGCTGATTTCGAGTACGCCAGACGGTAAAATACGCGCTCGGTCGCCCGTCTTGTACATGCGAGCACCTGGTGTCGTGTCGTAAGGGTTAGGGGAGAAGGCTTCTGCCGTTGTTTCAGGACGGTTGATATATCCCCAAGCCAACATGGATCCGCCAATGAAGAGCTCTCCGACTTCGTTAGTGGTAATTCTTTTACCTTGTTCATCCAGAATATAGGTGTGCTCGGGGTCCATAGGTGGTCCTACAGGACAGTAAAGAGAATCCTTGTCGTACATTTCGCGAATATCGCCACAAGCAATCTCGTGAGTCTCACATGCGCTGTAGCAGTTGAGTAGGCGTGTGTGAGGAAGCGCTTTCATTGACCGTCCAGCGAGATCTGTGGTGACGACTTCACCATTGAACCAGAGAGTACGCAGTTCTGGCAGGCGAGATTTGATATCTGGGTTAGAAGCAAGCACGGTCGCAAGAAGAGTGGGCGTCATTAGAGTCTCCGTAACACGCTTGGCGGCAAGTAAATCGACTAGGGCAGCAGGATCGTAGCTGACTTCGTCCGGCACCACGACGACAGTGGCTCCTCGTAGCAATGGGCGTATAATCTCCCAAATGAAGAACACATTGCAGGCCACACGGTCGCCTGGCTTGACATCTTGTACGAGGAACCGCAGGTTATATGATAGCACAGGAGCTCGATGTGGGTTTGCGATTCCCTTGGGTTTACCCGTTGTTCCTGATGAGTATGACACAAAAGCCAGTCGATCCAAGTCGTCATCCGCCGGCAAAGGACCAGAGTCTTTGGCGTTGCCGTTCAGCTCGGTAGAAAGCTGCTGCTGATCGAGACATATCACGGATACCTGTTTAACAACCTTGGATCGTTCGGTAGAGTGCGTTATCACAACCGCCGGTTTTGCATCTTCGATCACGTCGGAGAGAAGGTCTGGAGGGTAAGCCAACTCGAGGGCAAGGAAGGCACCACCTGCGCGCAGAATGGCCAGACAGGCAATCACATAATGGGCGCATCGCGGAAGGAGTACCCCGGCCTGCACGTTGCGACCAACGCCGTAGCCGCGCAGACGCCCAGCGAGCGCGTCTACCTCGGCATCCAGCCGGGCATAAGTGTATGTAGCGTCGCCATCCTCCAGGGCTACGGCATCGGGACTGACTGCAACTTGCTTGATGAAAAGAGCCGAGAGGTCTTTGGTGGTATCGATCACAGGTAATCCTTTCGTCATTGTGGGTGTATTTCGTTCTTTGGCATCCACTATCTACAATGGAACACTGGCATGGATCTGTGGTAATAATTTACCAGATACGATAGGAATCACGGTATTGGGGAACGATAGCGTGATAAGTATATATGAGGCCCGGCGGACTAGAAAACAGGGTCGCGAAATGCGATTCTGGCGGCTACAGTTAAAACAATTGCTCTCTGATAGGTGAGATACGTGGCATGGCAGTCGACGAAGCCGGTCTGAAAATAGACAACCAAGTTGTAGGTTTGACTAAGAGAAATGCCGACGACAAATCAGACGTTCTTGAGAGCTGTACTCGGACACTGCGGAGAGTCCTATGACCAGTAAAAGGAATGATGGAGAAGGAAAAAGAAAGGTGAAAGCTTGTCTACACAGCAGAGAGAGTAGAGGGGCAAACCAGATGAAAACTTTGTGGAACGATGAAGCGATAAGGCGATAAAGCTTAGGTGCCTTGGTGCCTTGAGGAATCTTGAAATAAACAGAGCCCCGTGCAGTTCCAGAAACATCCAGACTGGCTGATTCTCTGTGCACTAGACTGTAGACGGCTAGATTGTGATAGAAATATAAAATGTTGAGCCAATCACAAACCCGGAAATTTGTACGGTCAGGAACATTTTAAGCGCTTTGCCCATATAGGACTAGCCTGCCATGTTTTCTGTTGAGTCTCCGAAGTTACTCTGTACTATGTATGACCCCATTTGCATGTGATTTCAAGATCTAGTCTGCAGGATGCCTGTAGCGATAAGAGGCATTCTTCTTAAGACCAGATGAAGCAAGCCAAGACAAACTGCTCAGTGCGTTAGGTTTGACTCTGATCTCTTGATCCCATACATCTCTCGCTGGCCCAGCCTGAGTTAGCCGAATTTCTTCAGCCTTGCTCCTGCTATTCCCAGCAAAGCAATTTTTTGATGTCGCGTGACGCGGCTTGTTCGTTAACCCTTGCTTTTTCTTCTGCCCCCAATCTCACTTTGTCTATGACCCTCAAATTCTACATTCAACGTAGCAGCAATGAGTCTGGAACTGCTTAATATGTATCGACGAGAAATTGTACGTATTGGTCTCTGCCAATTGACGTCGTCGTCCATTGTGCTGAGCGATATTCGGAGGAGACATGAAAAATGAACTTTTCCAGACATTCTCAATTACCACACAGCCTGGGACGTCGAAACATGTATCCCGATCGCTTTTGTTGATTATGGGAGTTCAGTAAATTGTAAATTGATCGAGACTCATTTCTTGCATGCCCTAAGGCTTGTACGGAGTACATGGTGGCCATAAGTCACTGATCTTTGTAGATTTAAGGTTGGGACTAGGGATCGAGGGTAACCGATGATTCCCGAAGTCCAACGGTTGAATCATCTTGCTTTGCTCACCGTGACTGACGAGTCGTAGGTAACTCAAGCTGGAATAAGGTTTAATCCAAACCTGGGGTACTAGACGGGAATCAGGAAGATAAGATTTTTCGCATACCTAGGTACTAGGTAGAGCAGTTGAACGACTCACTATCCACCTCACCACGTGTGTAGGTGTGCATGACCTGGCTACTTGACAACTTGACAAGGGTCCTTGGAATAACCGCTCCTGCGCGATCCTGTAGTTTGTACGGAATATATATGCGTAATAGATGCGCACAGATCTGTTACTGCTCTCCTGATAAGGATCTTATCTGAAACAGTACTATGTAGGAATTGAATGATAGACGTGATCTAACAGGTGATATCCCCTTTCGGGCAGCTCCGAGCAATGGCTTAAACAGGATCAGCGTTGCATGACCAGAGGAAAGGAAGGGATCCTGAAAGCAATGGCTCAAATTCGTACCGATCTTGTCTGAACTATTGATGCTCATGAGGTATTTTGCTCAAATGAAACGTCATACTCTGTACGTAAAAGTCTAATTGTCAGTTAGTCGACAGATAAGGAAGGATTCCAGAAAAAGTCTAATTGATTACTCGAAATGGCATGCTAACTTAGCTAAGCTAAGCCCTCGTGGCTGAATGATCTACAACGGCACAATCTGATGATAGTAACGTGCTGTCATATGGAATTTCCATGGCTACTCCTGCCATATCCCCCGGCTCGCGTGCCTTGTAGCCTCATTCATGACCTGCACTCACCCCGTACTTTTGCGCGTTTTATTACGTACTCGTTACTCCGTACTCCGCATTGAGCACGGAGTAAACAGCGGCCATCACACTCTTACAAGCGATTATCAAGCGGGGGAATCCGATGCTACGTCGTTAGTCATTGCATGCTGTCAGTATCAGCAAAGCGAACGTAACGAGATAAAATCTCCAACAGGTATGATGAGATGCCGCCAATCAGATCGCGTGAAACTGCTCGATTAGGGCTTAGGGCATCCCGTTTGGCCCCGTACCTTCCGATTTGTTCGCAAAAGGCAAGGGCGATCCTGGGATCGGCGCCGGAGTGGGCCGCCAACCAATTTTTGCGGTATTCTGATTGGTTCAAATAAAATCAAGAAAGATAAGTGGGCCGGGCTGCACAACGCCACCAAACTCTTATTAGCAATCATGGATGCGGTACCTCGAACCAAGCCAATCAGCCAGTAGCTGTTACGCAATGGGTGGACCTCCTTCCTGCCTGCAATGTCTGGAGGATGAACTTCGCTCCGAAGCCGCTCATCTCTTTTGGTGACGAATACTTATGCCTGCTCTTTCGCTCGTCCTACCTTCTCTTCCTCAACTCACTCGCCTCGTCTTACACCCAACTCCCCAGGGAGATCAGACAAAAGACACCATGTCTTCCCAAGACAACATCTCCACCGACTATGAGGCCAGCAAGGCCTCACAGCCTTGGCCCGAAAAGGGCGAAAAGGACGTTCAATCCAACGTCCCCTACGATCAAGAAGTCGGGGAGATGACAGAGGAGGAACGTCGTGGCCACGCCAAATATAACCGTCTCGGTTGGAAGCGTCTTACCGTCGTGCTTCTAGTCGAGGCTATTGCACTGGGAAGTTTGTCCATTCCTTCGTCTTTCGCTACCCTCGGAATGGTAGCAGGTGTCATCTGCTGTATTGGCCTCGGTCTCGTCGCTATTTACACGAGTTACGTTGTTGGCCAGGTTAAGCTCAAATTCCCTCATGTCGCCCACTACCCCGATGCTGGCCGTCTGATGTTTGGTCGATTTGGATACGAGTTGGTCAACGTTATGATGATACTGATCCTTGTATTCCTGGTTGGCTCTCACTGTCTAACCGGCACCATTGCCTGGATGAACATCACCAGCAGCGGTGTCTGCTCTATTGTATGGGCTGTTGTCTCGGCTGTTATCTTGTTCCTTCTGGCGCTGCCTCCCAGTTTCGCCGAGGTCGCCATTCTCGGATATGTCGATTTCGCTTCCATCATCATTGCCATCGGTATCACTATCATCGGTACCGGAGTCGAGGCACACAATGCTCCAGGTGGACTGTCTGCTGTTAATTGGTCCGCGTGGCCGAAGGAAGGCACTACTTTCACCGAGGCTTTCATTGCGGTCTCCAACATCATCTTCGCCTACAGTTTTGCCATGTGCCAGTTTTCATTCATGGACGAG
This sequence comes from Talaromyces stipitatus ATCC 10500, assembly GCF_000003125.1. Lineage (NCBI taxonomy): Eukaryota > Fungi > Ascomycota > Eurotiomycetes > Eurotiales > Trichocomaceae > Talaromyces > Talaromyces stipitatus. The sequence continues at coordinate 468,245 of NW_002990114.1, forward strand.
ATGCACACTCCTAAAGATTTCGTCAAGTCTATCTGGTCTTTGGGAGTTATAGAAATGATCATCTACACCTTGACCGGAGCCCTGGTTTACGCCTTTGTTGGACAAGATGTCAAGAGTCCCGCACTCCTATCGGCTGGTCACCTACTCAGCAAGGTAGCTTTCGGCCTCGCCCTGCCGGTCATTTTCATCAGTGGTTCCATTAACGGCACTGTCGTCGGTCGCTTGATCCACGGCCGCATCTATAAAAACTCACCGACCCGATTCATCAACACGAAAATGGGCTGGATTACATGGGCTGCGTTGATTGCAGTCATTACGATCTTTGCATTCATCATCGCCGAAGTCATTCCATTCTTCTCGGATTTGTTGTCTATCATGTCTGCGCTCTTTATTTCGGGATTCAGCTTCTACTTCCCCGCGCTGATGTGGTTTATATTGATCCGAGAAGGAAAATGGTATTCTTCTAAGAATCTGTTTTTGTCTATTGTCAACGGCATCACATTCATCATTGGTGCTATAACACTGGTTGCTGGCACTTATGCCAGTGTCGACGATATAGTAAGTTTTCTCTCTTCTCTCTACATTCTTCCTGCGATCAGCTTCTAACAACTTACAGATAAACAACTATAAGAGCGGTTCTGTCAGAGGTGTTTTTTCGTGCGCCAGTCCTGAATAAGCGATCTTTCAGAATAGCATTTCATGCATAGACCACCGTCAGGAATCGTCTCAGTTCAACGATAGCGCATTCAATGTACTGTTATGATTGGGAGGGGTCCCATTTCATGTTCCATATATCCTGTTTTGGCTACGTACAAGCGATGGTGTATAAGAATTTTGTATATATTATTTCCAACATGAGCATTGCATTGCATTTCCTCTTCCGGCCGTGTCCTAAATCCCTCATCACCCGTTTAATGCCTCAAGTAACCGATAAGATCGACATACACGTACGTAGCATTCTACTAGCGCCATGTCAACGCCGACTCTGAGCGAGATTAAACTAGCGGATGTGCCGTCGGTGGCGTCCCCGCTGTCATACATCTATACGAGGGTGGGGGAGATAAGCATTTCGTACATGACTCGTGAGGTAGGATTGATGACATAGCTTTATCTCTTTGTTTAACTATGCGTTTCAGTCTTTGTCCAGATCCGGATAATGGTGAAGGCAGGTTGCTTACTGGACTGGGTTATTCTGTGTCGGAATAGGAGTTACGAGTCAAGTGTGTATTTCTTTTGGCCTACTACGTATGCAAAAGACCTTGGATGCATTTGCTTACTGACTACGTATGGGTGCGGAATACGAGTGTTGTCCAATTCCGGTGTCTCTAGGTACATAGAGCATATGCCTTGATGCTCATTCCGACAAGTACATACAATGAACTCCGAAACAATGCAGAAAATGATTACTGTACTCAACTCTCGCTTACTTTATTCCGGGCTACATTACAATTGAATATACGGAGTTGCATCAGTCAAAGTTAACGTTATGGCTGTGGTTATGGCTGTGGTTAGGGCTAACCTTAGTTAGATGTGCATGTATCACGAAGATGCTTCAATTCATGGTTGATACTAGCTAATGCATCGCTCTCTGATTCTGTAACGTCAATCCTCTCAGAGTGCTCTTAAGTCCCCCAACTGTGATTTCTCCAAGGACAAAACTCCCACAGCGTCACAGCAATGATCTCAGATACAAGGTCGTCGTATGTAAATACTGAGTCTTGCTGATTCGTGCGATATTGGTTAATACACATGACGATATCAGATAATTCATTCCACAAAGTGCGATTCTCATTAGAAAATTGGATGCACTGAACGGATTGTCCGTAGCCGAGACGATGATCCCTGAAATTGTACGCAAAAGCGCAAAGTGAGATTCTCCATTATTTTGCTAGCAGACTTCCGGTAGCTGTCCATATTGAAACGTCTTTGATCGGTATCTAGAACTTTGCCATCAGGAGGGAATGCCACTGCTCGAACCTGACCAGAATGGCCTTCAAGGGTCTGCAGCCAAGTGTCAGTAGCTGGATCCTAGGGCTCGACTGTCTAATCACGGGACTCTCTTTTTGGACCACCCATTAGAAGCAAGTGCTCAGCTAATAGTGAATTTTGTTGGCAGTGTGTTTAACTCATCCCATAGAGGTAACAGCATCTCAGCTAGGTATAGGTCAGGCTTTTCGAGCAGATTGTCACAGAGCGCTTCTACAGTAACATCACTGGTGTTATGCTTCGTCGGCCACCCCACACGATTCAGAGGTGTTTTGACACTACCAGATAGCCGTAGATTGGAGCGAATATTTTTAATTGACCGTTCAGTGCAGCCGGCAGCTTCAGGCTTCAGCTATCTGGGATGCGGTGAATGGCTCACCACTAATTATCAAATCTCGAATGAGTTCGAGTTTGCAACAGACTAGCCTTAATGCCATGGTAAGTAGGAATTCCACTGATGTTTAGAAGGTTGGTGATATTCTCCTACGCTACGCAAGAAGGATGAGGAGCGTTGAGTAGATACTCTGCCTACATAATACCAAACGTGTAATTTATAAAGGAGTTCCGTCATGTCATGATAGTATTTGGTATTTATTATACGGCTGAACATTCTAGAACAGAAAATTAATGGAGCTTGACCGCATACAGTGCATTGCAAAGTCAGTCTCCCTCATGGACACATTCTCTCAGACAGTCTGCAGTCCCTTCATCTCAACATTGAAAACATCACAAACATAATACACCGGAATCATGACACCGAGACTAGCCGTATCGCAACTCATCCTCACTTGTGACATGTTAGTTAGCACTGCATCCCAGATAGCTGACGCTGCCAACTGTAGTGACCGGTCAATTAAAAATATTTGCTCCAATCTACGGCTATCTGGCAGTGTCAAAGCACCTCTGAATCGTGTGGGTCGCTGACGAAGCATTACACCAGTAATGCTAGAAGCGCTTTGTGATCATCTGCTTGAAAAGCCCGACTTATACATAGATGAGATGATATTATTTATATGGGATGAGTTCGACACTCTTACAACGTGTTTATATATGATGATGCTACTGGCTGGGCAAACAGTCCATATATAGGTAATATTTGAGATAGTCATATTGATGACAACACTGGACTATATAGCTCATTCGGTAAAGCCTGAGCGTCCAGAGGGATAGACATCACAGCACTAGATGTGGAGATTCTTTGTATAAATCCAAAGAAACAATGCATCGCGCCCCATCTGAGGATGTTATAGTTATCTGTGGACACACTGGTGCCGTATTGCGACACCGGCCTTTCCCTACAAGAACATGAGATGAAGGTACTAGGAGCAGCCAAGAGCCCTCAGCTGTTCTTCCCATGCTTACTTTCTTGCAAAAAAAAATTTTGTTTTGTTTTCTTTTTAACCAAAGTCTTTGTCCATGATTGAGATACTGACACAGCTGCTGTGTGACTGTGCTGTTTGTGACTTCATAGAAAGACTACTGGCATCGAGCAAAGATTCCTATTTCTCTAAACTGAGATCTGGCTCGTCGAAGATATCCTCGACTTTCAAGCCAACAGTCGAAGAGAGGAATGCTTGCTGTTCGAATAGGAAGGGACAATGCGATAATTACTAGATATTTATGCTTGAGATCCTACTAGCAGTAGATAAGATAAAGGTCTTTCGTAAATCACTCACAAGTATTCTTCTGGAACAGCAGGATGACGCTTCCCAGATTTACGCACTGCAGTTCTAAGCTGAGGTAGACCAGTTTCACAAGTCAAGGATGTGATGAATCCAGTCAGTAAATACGGGAACACCTGGCGACTATTTTGACTTGACCACTGAAGGAGGAAGAGATTGACTAAGAACTCAGATTGATATATTTCTCGCCTGCTCTTCCAAGGGTACGAAACAAAGCCCGGAAGTTTCCTTCTCGATTGTTTGGAAAGTTTAGCAATGATTGTTTTATCCGAGATGGGCTGATTCTTTGGAGGTTGTATCAGACCTTAAAGAGGTTTGGAATTTACAATAGATTATCAATTTTGACTGAAAGAATTGTATATCAATAAAGAAGATCCACCAACGCCATCATGCTAACAGCTATGTACAAGTCTAGTCAAAGCATTACCAAGCCGTATGTCCTCCATCAATCACCAGGGATGCACCTGTCATGAAACTACTCGCTTCACTCAATAAGAAAAGAGCCGCACCTCGAAACTCCTCCGGGTTGGCCAAGCGACCCATCATGTTCTCTGACTGCCATAGTTCCTTTGTCTCGGGCTCTTTGTCAAAGACCATTTGAACCATCGGTGTCATAATATGTCCTGGACAGAGACAATTGACACGAATACCACCTTCACCCTTTTCGTTGACTGTGCCTCATTCCATCGCTAGACTGCGCGTAAGTTGAATGACGGCGGCTTTCGAGGAATTGTAAACGGGCGAAGCCATCCCCTTATTCGCAATAAAACCACCCATACTCGCCACTAGTAAGATAGCTCCCCGACAGCGATATTTCATCATCTGTTTCGCGGCTTCCGTTGCACAGATAAACACACCGGTATAGTTTATACTCATAACCTCATCAACTTCCTTTGGCGTATGCTCCACAGCTTTATCAACATGATTCACACCGGCAGCACATAATATACCGTCAAACCTCTTATTCAACTCTCCAATCTCCCCAAATGTCTTTGCCACATTCTCCGCATCCCTTACGCCGATACGTCGATAATGCAACGAACCCCCAACAGCTGGATTTGCGCGTTTTTGAGCTTTGCGGAATTCATCATCGGGTTCCGGTAGACGATCGACGCAGTGGATTTGAGCGTCTTCTTCGACGAGGGCTTCGGCCATGGCGAGACCGAGACCGCGGCGGCCGCCGGTTACGACGAAGACTTTGCCTTGGAGGTCGAATTCCCGGAAGCGTTGGTGGGTGTTTGTTTTGGTTTCGGGGGGGAGGCGTTTCTTGGATGTGTGCTTCTGATAGGGGTGAGATTTTTTTCCGGGGGCCATTTTGTATATTGAATGAAACGGTTCTCTGTTTGTGTGATTCGTGTAGTTATGAAAATGTATAGTAGGTAGATAGATAGTAGTACTTCATGGACAAGTCTCGACACGGAAAGCGAAGTGTTTGTATTTATACATCTAGGAACCAACATCAAGCTGCTGCTACCTAAAATCATCAGTAAGAAACTCCATATGATTGCTCGCTATTCTCGTCCATCGCTACAAGAGCTCGACAATGCAAAAGCCGAAACGTCACTGTGGACACACCCGACGGCTATGAGCATCAGATGTTGATGTATGACATCATGTATCGTGAATGTGTATTGAACTATTGAACTAGAATCTTGAAAGAAGTCACGATTAGTAGAGGCTATTGGCAGGATGAAGCTGAGTATGCTCTGTCGTGGGATGTAATATCATTGAATTTGTGGACCAATCACAGCGCGTGGTTCATGTACTACGATCATCATGCGCTAATCCCTATTAGGGATGATTTATCGCTTATGTAATATCTCGGGCCTTTCTCCCGTCCAATGTGTTTCTATCTGAGGCTACATTCGTGTGGCTAATTGTATCATACGTTTTATGGTTTTTCGTAATGATATACTCCGTATTCAGGTGATATATCGAGATTGCAGGAAATCTCTGCCAGATATACGTAATAGTGATATACAAGTGGCTAATTACTGACACATGTCTCTTGTAGCTATCTACTAGGTTAGCGACGAGTACTACGGTAGCTACTACGTAGCTAGATATCATGTCAACTCGCAAACTCAGCCGTGCAAGCAACACCGCACCAGAGCTCAGTCCTGAGCTTGGCACCCCCGTAATCCATCCCCGGTATCATGAAGGGCAGAAAGTGCGATATAAAGATGTTACAGGTTAGCTAACTCTCGGACCTGTCGCTGAAGTATGCCACTAATTGTATCCACATCCAGAACGCTATGGAACCGATACAAGTATCGGCAGAGTCAAGACTGTGTTGAAGGATGTAACGCCTCCCGTTGGGAGAGAAGAAGTGCGATATGAGGTTTGTCCAGACAAATGTGTTTAAATTCCATGTTTTAATGGTATATATGCAGATTGAGAATGAGCGGAGAGGCACAAAAACAGCGATTTATGAGAGAGATATTGTCGAGTTGGCAATATAGCGCCGCTTGGCGAGTAAATGTGACTACGAATTTAAATATGGATATCTCCTTAACACATCTCAAGTTCCTCTAGGTATTGGAGCCGCGGGGAGGAAGGTTAATATTCATCCATATTTGGTCGTGTCTATTAACCATGTGTTGGTATTTTGCAAAAGGCACTACAATCGCTGCTCCTCACTGTGACACAGAAAAACTAAATGAAATCCTGCTCTTGCCGAGTTTCTGATGACAATTCTATACTAATCGTCCGGTGGATATCGTCACCTAGACTCTGAGCATTATTCCCAGTCCACTCATTACCTGCGGATTGCCTCAGTATGTTGTGGTTGAACCTCTTCTGAGATCGACACGAAGTATCACCGCTACAATAACAATCACAGGATGAACAAATGCCATTGTTGCTTGTATGTCCCCCAGCTCGGTAGCGTTGATACGTTTTGAAGGCTTGGTCTAAGATCTTGGATATGTGGTGCGTGCCACGGAGGAGTACTTGGATGAAACCCGGTATCACAGGGAAACAAGTACAATGAATGATTGATTCAAACTCCGCAACACTAGCTCTCAAAGTCAGCAAGCCGCCGAGTTTGCAAGGCTGGGGATTTACATGCGTCCATAAGGCAAGTTGTGCAATAGAATAAGTAGAGTCTGTCGAACTAATTGCCCGAACGTTGAAGACTAGTCGATCAATCTAAGAAGCGACAGCACTAAATAAATTAAGGATCGGGAGGGTCTCGTTCGTGGTGTATATGGGATCATGTTGGTAAAAGGGGTTCTCAACTTACATAGTACCTGCTAGGAAAATGGCAGAGATGCCGAATTTGTGCTTCAAGCCCAACTGTAGACGCCATATGGCCCAGATTGGCAGAATAAATATGACCAGGTCCGAAACCAGACTGAAAGTTCTAGAGAGAAGAGTCTCAAGGGAACGATTGACACAGTGTCCACTTGTCGTCGAGGGTTGTCATATGTTTGACAATGGTACACACTCGAGTAGAATTGCAAAGATCATCAAGGAATAGAACCTCCACCTATGTAGATGAGTGCCTCTTCAGCACCACGAAAATAAATATGATTATGCTTTGCATAAAATCCGAACTGAAAGCTATTTATAAAAGCATGATATGTAGGAAAATACCACTTTCATACAGAATATAGGAACACTAGACATATACATGGTATGAACTACGACTCAATATGCCCTCAAACTGTATACTGCAATCCATGGATCGATAAGTGAGCACTTAAAGAGATCTTCATGTTGGATATGAATCCCATTATGATGTTACCATAAGAATTACATGCTCTAATGAGCCTAGTTTCATAAAGTGATAGTAATTCATTCTACTTGCAGTAGTTAACAGGAAATTGATGGAAAATTAGGTACTATGGTCTGATAAGGCCATTGCTTGGTAACGGTGAAAAATCAATCCTTTACAGACACCACATGGACACAAAACTATGTGCAATAGATGCCTCACAGACTAAAATACATACATCATTCATTCTACTCTAGACCAAGTGAGGCGACACGATTTGAGGGTCGATTGATAACGGCTCTTCAAGAATAGAAGGATGGGCAAGTAGTCCATAAACCTGAATCATGACAGTGCATCAAGCCAGAGCCGAATTTGATTAGCATCGATGGACTTTATATGATTAGTATGACCGCCGCCAAGGAGATTTTGCTGAGAGTACTTGTGCGACGGACCCCGATCAGATAGCAAATCAAAGAAGCTCAACAAAGGAAGAGACGGTAAGACTTGCAAGCTGTCCTGCTCCTCCTTCTCTCGAGCTTTCACAGCTGCAATCCAATCTTTCAAGGGTGCAGCACCAGCGGACTGGCCACACCAGCTCTGGATCACGGGCACAGCTTCTGACCACGGCATGGGAGCTGGATGTACCAAATTGTGGAATAGGATCGCCTCCTTCGAATGGCGATCTTGATGCAGTAGCGAATTGACAATTTCGGCCACACTATTCACGGGTAACCAATCAATGTCCATCAAGTCAGATGGCACCATCTGTAAGGACTTGGAGGTTTCCAACAGTCCTGTCAGCGCATCTTTCTCTGCCCATATGATTTCACCGGTGGTGGCTGTTGGAGGTGCAATCTGTCCTACTCGTAATATACTTGTAGTGACTTTAGACTTGGCGCTGGCAATGCAGAGGAGGTTCTCAGCCACATGTTTGGACTCGCCGTATCCAGTTTGCATTGCTTCATTTGGGTCTGTGATTCTGCCTTCGGGCACTAGTTTTGCTTCAGCTGACGACTGTGGAGAAAAGATCCCAGAAGCCGACACTGAGGAGATAAAAAAGATACGTGGACATCGTTTCGAATTTGCTGCGAGTTGAATAGTATTCATAAGGCCACTAAAGCTGTCCTTAAAGGAGCCAACAGGAAGCACGAAGTTGACCTGCCATGCAGAATGCAGGATCACATCACATTCGTTGTTCAGGTCACTATAGACCTTATCAGCCAGCCCAAACCTAGGCTGAGTGAAGTCGATCTGGAAGAAATGTATTTTGTCCTGCCACTCCTTGTTTTTGAATAATTGTTCAGTGGAAGGATGAGTTGCCCATGTCTTATGCGCCGTGGCGCTACGATTCAAGCAGATGATCCGCCCAATTCTCGGGTCTTGCGCAAGCAACAGAAGCATGTACTGGCCCAAATAACCCGTTGAGCCTATAAGCACCACATTCATTTGCTCCTGAAAGTTCGTTTCCCCTGATTCCAAGGCACTAGAGCCAACCGGCAGAGACTGTTCATAGTGGCTGAGGAGGTCTCGTGTTCTAGAAACTCTGTCAATGTTCTCGGGATAGGTGCCTTCATTCAGCCAACTGAGTAGTACGGTGGCTAGTTCGTTAATCGATGAGTAGGTATAGATCATCTCGAGTGTTATCCAAGTCGAAGGTTTTCCTAGATTGAGTGATTCAAGAGCCGCTTTCAGTTGAGTGACCGTTTCGAGAGACTTAACTGAGTCCAACCCCTGAGTGTACAAGTTCGATGAGTCGTCAACTGCCACTCCGTCCAAAACGTTCTCGATGATCGAACGAATCAAAGCTTTCACGTCATCAAGACGGAATGCAGTTGGCTTCAATAGGAAAGATTGGACTGGCTGGACTGGCTGTTTGGGAGACCCTCTGAATAAGTTATTCAACTCTTCTTGATATGCTTCCAATGTCAACTTGCGCACGACGGTGCCCTTTCCCGCCCGGATGAAGGGCTTATCGTCCTTGGCAATAAATATCATCGACCTGGATACTCGGCCTGGGCCTGCAATGTCTGAGTTTAAATGTCGGATACTAGGCCAAAGGGTATCTTCTGGATTGGGACCTAGATTATGGTCTGGTTGAAGCTCAACGAGGAGGGCTACTCGTGCCTGGGATTCGCCGGCAACCAAGGCACCGGCGACACCAGGAATGGCTTGAACTCCAAGTTCTAGCGGAACCGGGTTGAGCTTCTCTCCTGTAGCAAGAACAATTATATCATCTCTTCGAGAATAAAATTTCCAGAGTCCAGGCTTATTTGGGTGAGGAAGAAACAAATCCTTGGTGCGATACTCGCGGACCCCGGGAAAGTTGTGGTTCAGGAGTGAAAAATTCTCTGTCTCATCGCTGGCATGAATGACAAGCTCAAACGTATTTTCCCCTGCTTTTTGTAATTCAATATTTTCCGAGGGATGAAATTCTATATATTGCCAGTCTTCTTTCAGTGGAAAAAGCTGTCGTATTTGGCCTGTCTCGGTAGAACCAAAGAACTGACACAATGCAACATGTTGGATGAGCTCGTTTCCAATTGACTCAGGCAATGGACCACCCGCATAACAGAGTATATCTAGGCTTTTGAGCAATTCCGGGCCGTCTGGCTCATTGTATAGATCTGCCACGGTCATGGGGGGTAGAAAGCACCCTTTGACGTTCAAGCAGCGTAGAACCTGTGCCACCAGTCCACCGCTTGGTAATCTTGTTGCAGGCCCGAAGATTGGTATTGTGTTGGTGAAAATGGGAACCATGATATTATTCAGGAAGCCTGCCATATGAAACGGTGGAAAGGGCACATAGAGATAACTGCCTGGAGGGAAATCCCACGTTGTCAAGTCATGATTCTGCCGCCCTGGGACAGTCGGGAAATTGCGATCATTGTCAATAACTGCAAGACTCCCATTAGTCATTGTAACAGGCTTGGGTATTCCTGTCGACCCAGAAGAATGCAGAATGACAATGGGTTCTTGCCGGACTTGGTCAAAGTTGACAGAATATGGTACAGATGCGCACTGGGCCTTCAGAAGCTCATCAAGCGAAGGAAATTCCAGAACTTGCAAGGTCTTGGAGGCTTTCTGAAGTGCTTGTGCACTTGCTGCAATATCTGGTGACTCCGGCGAGTAACATAATTTTGTACATTGTGTCTGTTCAAGAAGCGATAGATTCGTTACCGAACTATTTCGGGGGGATGGAAGGAAAACCTGTTACGTACAGTCAGCAAAAGGGCTGGTAATGCCACGCTGCCCATTGTGGACTTACCTTCAAGCGAATTCTGACAGCAGCGTAGAATATGATATTGTATCTTATGTCCGGAAGTCCCATATAAGACACCGTTTCATTAGGAGAGAATTGGCCGAATTTAGTTTTGAGCCACTGAGCCGTGTAGTCAACAGCGGTTTGTACTTGTTTGTAATTCACTTCATAGAAACCATCCTGCAGATTGGACGACCGAGGGAGCAAACAGAAAACCTGCTCTGGATGAGAATGGGCTTTCTCCTCAAGTGTAGCCACCAACAAGCGATGACCGTATTGAGTACTCATTTTGTGGATAACTGGAGCTTCTATGCTTACGCTCAAGAAAAAAAAAAATCTGAATTAACACTTTGGGCTTCTTCTAAAATTCCTGGGAGTGATAGAACCTAAGTTCGAAGTATGTATGTTAAGCAAAGACTGTTTACCATTTCCAACCTGTAAGGTACGTAACGGTGAGAAATGAGCAGTGTACCTACTTAGAGAATGGAGAGGGTCGGCATGTATTTTTTGTTCTCACAATAGTAAGTCTGCTCTAGGTAGGCAACAGTGAAGACATGAATCAGTTTGACCTATCATGCTACCCCTCATTGTGGTCCAATTTAGAACCTATATCATTCTGTGTTACGTGGCAATTAATGAAAAACATATCTTTGGCCGACAGCCTTCAGGGAAATTTTGAGTCATTTGATGTGACATGTGGAATGAATGAATGGACGGACATAGATAGGTATGGGCACAGTCTCCGTCCAATACCCAAACACCTTCTGCATGCAGTCCTTTTAGCATGAGCTCTGTAAGTAGAAGCTCAGATTGTGTAACGCTGGGAGCAGATAAAGGAGGCCAATCCATAAACACCAAATTTTAAATGTGGTTTTGTGTGCTCTTTCATTGAGTTCGTCTGCGATGTACAATCTCCTCACAATCACAGCTGCAGTTGCAATGACTGGTACCGAGCTCAAAGATGACACTCCAATTGTAGTTGCAGCACTGAGAGACACTACAGAAACGGAAATGACAATTGTGATTCTCGCACATCTTTCACCCATGGCGATAGGAACAGTTCGTCGACCTCGCTTCAAGTCCCCGGACATATCATACAAATCCATGGCGTGGATGCCAGTCGTCACCGCAAAAAAAATAAGACTCAGCCAGATGCAAGCGAGTTTCGAATACTTCAGGGTAAATTTGTGGAGCGCAGCTTGAATGGCACCGAGAAGGAAACTTATGTAACCGCCCGCGTTGAGACAATTTCGAAAATACCATTGATCGCCCAACCGCATATCATTGTAAGCAAAAGTTAGGATCTGAATGCATACGCTGGGTACTATTCCACCAGTCATGGCACTGATAACCAATAACAAGGGGCGAAGGGCACAATGCAGCAACTTGCTTTGCGGCTGCGAGATTCTCTGAGACGGCAATGGCCGCCACGGCTTGTTTTCCGCATCTTCCTGGATGGCAGCATCCTGTATCTGATTTGAAATATTGAAAAATAGTAGGTGGAACCAAACCCACAGAAATACTACATGCGTTCTTCCCAGAATTTCGAGTAGTAGAAAGTCGGAGCTAAAGGGGATCCCCGTGAGAGCTAGTACTGAACCGCAGACAACATTTGGTATGAGAATCGAAAAGCAGTCATCTGCGGTGAATAGCCATAACGTGGTAAAATAGGACTTGATGACATAGAAGGCTGACAAAGGTGACCAACTATCGTTGATAAGGTCCATGGTCATGGGGTTGTGTGTATATAGACCTAGAGAAAGTCGCAGCAGTTCGGACGCCTGAGTATAGAACTCTGACCCAATCTTTATATGTTTCTGAACCACTGAGCTGCTTCAATAGCTTTAAAATCTCCACCTGTGGTTCAGAATCGGAGATACCTACTACGCTCCGAAGTGTAGCATATGATGGTTCACACCATTTCTGCTGCAGTCAATGCATGCTTATCTCCTTGGCGGGGCGCCTTAACAGCGTGTATTGACTTTCACCGATAGATTATATTCTCTCAAATTTATTAACTTAACCGGTTAATCCCTGTAATGCGTTGATTTCTTCTACGAAGCTGTCGAAATGGCTACTCAAGCAAGTCTTGCAAGCAGATGTATTGCCTTTTCACTAGGCATCTTAATTCATCGTCATATCTTTGCTTATGGAGAATGGCATCTATGTGCAACAGCCATTATGAGAATCCATATTCTCACATGGATCAGTATCTATCTGATAGATTGCTATCACATGCGTCATGTTGAAGCTATACAAGACAGCTCGCTCATAGCACTCTGTTACGCTGTGGGCCTGTTTGGTAGTATGGCTGTTTACCGAGCCTTATTTCATCCTCTTCAAGAATATCCTGGCCCATTAGCTGCGCGCTTAACCAAGTTATGGCACGTTTCCAAATGTCTAGACTCCAGGAATCACCTTTTAATGGACGAGATGCACAAGAAATACGGTGACTTCGTCCGCACAGGTATGAAAGGGAATGGTTAAAATGATCCAATGCTCTGACTACAGTTCCAGGTCCCAATGAGTTGACTATTTTCCATCCTGAGACTCTTGCCACAATCTATGAAGGGATCAACAACCCTTTCAATAAACCTGCATGGTACGATAACCTGCGCCCATACACGGGATTGAATACTCATCGAAGCAAATATGTACACAAACATCGCCGTCGAATCTGGGACCATGCCTTCACCACATCTGGTAGGTTCTGATCTGAATGTTGTCAATCTTCGTGACTTTTTAGCTGATTGTGATGCAACCTTGGAAAGCTTTGAAATCATATCAGGAGGCGTTGAAGAGTATATCAAATTCGCTCGACGAAGTTATCATGAAACGAGTGGGACAGCCTATAGTTATCAATGATCCCTTCTACTGGGCTTCGTGGGATTTGATGGGACAACTCGGATTCTCCAAGTCGTTCGGAATGCTTCAAGGGCAAAAATGGCACTTTGCAATACAGATGCTCCGCAAAGGCTTGGAATTCGTTGGACCGTTCACCCCAGCTCCATGGCTCGTTCGAATTGCCCTTGATTTACGTCCTCTACCATCGGTTCGTAATTTCCTGAAGATGGAGGACTGGTGCGCCAGAGAGATGGATAAACGTATCAAGGTAAGATCCCCACCAATTGCGACATACAAAGAGATTGGCTAAGTGAAATCTTTTGATAGTCCACTGAAAAGACTGTAGACGTACGATTCTCTCAATGTAACCCCGATTTGAAACCTGCGGATTAACTTTTCGTTGCATCAGATTTCGAGCCACCTGGTCGCGTGGTCTGTGGACCATGATCGCCTGCAAAAAGATCTTCATACTTTATACGGGGATTCAATTGCAATAATTATTGCCGGAAGCGATACAGTGGCACACACACTTATCTACGTCTTCTACCATCTCGCCAGAGATCCGTCGCAGCTTACAAAACTGCGAGAGGAACAAGCAGGCATCGATCTTCAGGATCTCCGTCAACTGCAGGGCCTCCCTCATCTCAACGGCATTATAAATGAGGTTTTACGCCTTCATCCAGCGGTACCAACGGGTGGCTTCCGCGAGACGCCTCCTGAAGGCGCGGAAATAGGAGGCCGATGGATTCCGGGAAATACTCTGATTTGTGCTCCACGCTGGACTATTAGTAGACGTAAGTCGATCCAACCCAAGTGTTTATTCCAATATTTGCTAACTTAAAGATGGCACCTGACAATCCAGTCGAAGCCTGCTTTGTGCAGCCTCTGGAATTTATACCGGAGAGATGGTACAGCAAGCCAGAAATGATCCTAAACAAGAAAGCATTCAGCCCCTTTGCTTCAGGTAGGATTGCTGTTTTAGACCTATCCAAACAAGACGCTGATTGATTCAGGCCCCTACTACTGTATTGGCAAGAACCTTGCATATATGGAATTGACATATATCATCTCCTTGCTGGCTTCCAAGTATGATGTCCAGTTTGCTCCTGGCGAGGATGGCAGACAAGTGGTGGAAGATTTGCAGGATCAGTTTACGGCTGCGCCGGGTAAGCTACGCCTGGTGTTCCACCAGCGAAATACCTGCTGAGTTCATAGAACATTTGAGAGAGACATGTTTCTAAGGACGTGGGGTGATGCATGCTACACAGGTGGATTGATGACTTATAACTTAGCCAATACTGTAGTTTTACAAAATGACATCGAGTAAATTGATGTTGACGGACGGATGCGTTTCGAGCCGCGAAATCAATACAAAGTCCCCCTGCTAACATGAACCCTGTAGGTGCCATATGCACACTTCTGACACCAGCGGTTATGGCGGGACTCTCGAATGTTAAAATGCTCATCAATAATAACCTCATCGTATGTGCATTTCATCTGGCTGGACGGGGCACATGGATCTCGATACTGCTGTTGTTTGCGCTCAAGTTCGTAATTTTTTTGCCACTCTTTTCGCGCCGCGCGTGGTCTTCGATTGCTGCCAGTAAGCTCTGCTGTCGAAGTACCTCACAGAAAAACACGAGGAAGTGCCAAAAACTTTGAAAATACCGGACCCGTGATGCCGTACGCGGATTAGGCGTTGCTTTATGTAAGCGGCCATCGAGCCATCTGTGATTGATGGGGAAAGACAACAGATTCAAACATGTTCATTGGAATACAGGGACCATATTCATTGAGCAACGGATGGATTCAAACTGCCGACTTGTCGCAGGCAATTCAAAGTTCTAGGATAGTAAGGAGCATAATCGACAGGGCTTCTGGGTTGGTGGAATACGCCGGCTGAGCAACATTGTGGTAACAACTGATAAGACTTTTCAGCTACTGGCAGGCCTGTTCTGCTATTACATGGATTTGTAGCTAATTTTCAAGGTAGGAGCTGACCCAGTCCTCAAAGACAGCAAGGTATATATATTGTAGTCAGGGCCAGTAAGATCGTGATGCGAGGGCAATTGTGTTTGCTGGTAATGGAGCAATTTTTGCTGCGGCTGGAAATCCAAACGGTGCAGAGCGTTGGCGTCTGTTAACGCCTTCAAGCCACTGATCTAGATCCGGTAATGAACATGTTCAAAGACCGGTCCGTTAAACTTAATAATCTTCGACTCATTTACACGCCTCTGTAAAGTAGCACATTATTTCCAACTTAAGGACAGTCCACTAAATGTGAGGCTGCCAAGCATATTTACGATATGAGCGACTCTTTCCGTCGCATTGTATAATCATCAGGACCCAAATCCGCGCTTTTTTGAAGCTTCCCACCAACCAACGCCCGAGGCTGCTCTGTCGATAAGATTGAGAAGAAAGTTCCTTGATTACATTAGCTAGATGCAAGAGGAGGTCCCCTTGAAGCATCTACATCAGCGACGGCGGATATATATGCAAAGGTCTACAGCCATGAGCAAGATGGAGCACGCCATAAAATTACCCAAAACAGTTCCGCTAAGTTAGTTCTACATATCTACATTATCGGATTTATTGATTAGGCGCATAAAAGGTCTCAGTGCTCCAGTCCCTCTTAACAGTCTGCAAACATCTGCATGTTCATAGGACGCCGCAAGGCGAAGAGCAGTCCGGCCATCATTTGTTATTGCCTTAACTGAAGCGCGTTGCTTGAGAAGTAGACTAACCACTACCCGCCTGCCGTATCGAGCTGCGACGTGAAGAGGAGTCCAGCCATCATTCGTTCTCGCTTCAATTGCAGGGTGCTGTTTAGGAAGTACTCCAAATACCTTAGCGCGGCCATCCTGCACTGCAAGGTGGAGGGTAGTCCATCCATTCTCCGTTCTTGCGTTTATTGATGCACCTCGGCTAAGGAGTAGTTTGACCACGTCCGGGTGTGTGTTCTCTAATGTAAGGTCAAGGGCTGTCAACCCATCATTTGCCTTGGAGTCGATCGCAGCTCCTCGGTCAAGAAGCGTTTTGACTATCTCTAAATATCCACCTGCTGCGGCGATATGGAGCGCAGTCTGATTAGCGTAATCTACAGCCGTAATTTTAGCCCCTCGGTGAAGAAGTAGTCTGACTACCTCTACATAACCGTAATCTGCTGCAATATGGGGTGCAGTCCCATCAGGTCTTGATTCCGCTTCAATTGTAGCCCTTCGGTGAAGAAGCAGTCTAACAACCTCTAAATATCCACTTTGTACTGCAAAATGGAGTGTCGTCCGGTTGGCGTGATCTGCCGCTGTAATTTCTGCTCCTCGGTCAAGGAGTAGTCTGATGACCTTCAGGTGCTTATGCTATACTGCTTCATGGAGAGCAGTCCGCTTGTCGTAATCTGCCACTGTAATTTCTGCTCCGCGGTCAACGAGCAATCTAACAACTTCTAAACACCCATGTTTTGCTGCTTGATGGAGTACAGTCTGGCCAGCATGATCTTTTGATGTGATTGCGGCCCTTCGGTCAAGGAGCAGTCTAACCACCTCTAAATAGCCATATTTTGCCGCAATGTGGAGTGCTGCTCGATTGAAACTCATTTCCGCATTAGTTGCAGCTCCGTAGTCGAGAAGTAGTCTGACCACCTCAACATGTCCTTGCTTGGCGGCGATCTGGAGTACATTCCAGTGATATTTCGTGTCCTCTTCAACCTTCCCTCTGTTAAGGACCATTCTGGCCTCCATACGTCCACGCCCTGCTGGAAAGGAAGAAAGGCACCTTTGAGATTTGATGCAGCTGAGTAGCGTCAACAAGAAATTCGACGTTATCGCGCCGTCAATCGCATGAAGTAGCGATTAGGAAACGTCAAAGTTCGTTTGAAACAAAAGGCGCAGAATGGGAAATCCTAACTTTGGAGGCTCATTCCCTTCACATAAAGAATGCTCCATTTGAAGCTCACAGTCCCAACACATGGCGTCTCTCGGTAACGAATTACAACTTCGCACGTGTAAGTAACCTGTAAGGCATTCAATGCAATAACCGCCCAAGGCTTGCTCTACACTGACATCTTAACCACAATCTACTATTTCCGATTGGTTGATGCAGATTCGGTCACCTTTCTGCTAGGATATGGAAAGAAATAATTGGATCGGTTGTCTTGATGCGTTATGAACCCCCTCACTTAGCACCGTTGCGTGGTTACACTTATGCCTAGCACACCTGATGGCAGTTGTTGGGAATGATTCGGTTACAATCTTTTATCGCCGTCTACTCGCCGACCCTATCTTACAACCAACTCGCCTACGTAGGTAGACTGGCCTGGTCTTGATTCTGGGCATCACTCTTCCAAGTGCGCTCCATTTTGAGCTACGCATTAAGCCCTGCTGACCGAATCTAGCTCTATATCGACTATACCGAGTGGTTTGTCCAGTTAAGAGAAACAGCCACGAAGCTTGCAGGGATATCCCAGCCAAATAGAGCATCATGGTAGATGCTGTGGCTCTTTGGGGCACAATTGGTACTTGGCTGGCTGTCGGCCTAGCTTTATTAGCTTTGATTGGTATCGTCGGGCCGCTTCTGGTCTTCCGGGCAGCCCTGACTGATCGGAATCGAGCCCTAAACAGTCTACATGATCGAAATGGGGACTACATCTCGAGAGGAATTGACTGCTGAGGGATACGGCTCTTCCACCGAGCAAAGGTGCCTGCACTCTCTCCGTCTTATATAATAGGAGAGGTTACAATACCCTACGCGGACAAGCCATGGATATTCAATAACATTAAGGGTACAACTTGTCGTGCAAGTTGGGCCGGATCCTGCCGCTTGGTCGAATGTTACACGTTCCTGGAGGTATGAAGCCTTCCTACCTCAGTGATATTATCAATATTCACTCACTGTAGCAAAATGACATCATGCAAGTCCTCGGAAACGCCAGCAGAGGAGACCTCGATATCAGACATTGCCATACTCGGCTGCCGTTGAGTCGGTGCTGGATTCTAGTGATTGGACTGTTAGGCAGGTATACTGACCAGTTTGAAGAAATCGGAGAGCATCCCAGATTCCTACGGTATCTGGAGGAGGAAGAGCAAACTGACTTCTCCGGGAGCGATTGCGGGTTTTAAGCCGCAAGTGATGCAGCGACCGAAGAAACTGACGACCATGAAATATCTTTGCGAACAGCAATTAGAGGCTTAACTGGCTCGTTCCGCAAAATCAGAACTACCATTATCTCCGAGGGGGAGATTGGACTTGAGCGTACGCTCCTCTTTTAACGCCGGAACCCTACTGAAAGAGAGATGCAATCTGAGCGAGAAGCCATTCCCTTGAGTTATCAATTTTGGCTTGCAATGGCATTTCTTCCTCTCCCAAAAAAGTCCCGAAATCGGCTCTCGGTCGCTTGCTTGAAGGATGTCTTTCTGGACTTTGAGGATGTTCGGCTGCGGCGCTATGAGGACCAATATAGAAACAGAATTCGTCACGATCCCAGCGACGGCTTAACTGACGGCTCCGAAAATGATGCGAGAGACAAACCTAGTAAAGAACAGTATGATGAACAAGAGCTGCCTGACGGAGGCGATACTGAAATGGAAGCAAGTGGACCTAGAAACCCGCCGCCAAAATCGACCTCACCGTCCTCGGCCTCGGCTTCTCTTTCTTCAAAATGGTCATTCCCAGAATCGATAATTGACAGCGACACCAGGCCTCCAAAACAACACTTCAGCAGCGGCGGCGGAGATCACTGGAGTCATAAAGGTGATCTACAGTTGTTCGAGCTATCACCTGTTAGATATGGTCCTACAACATTGCGATTGGCCATGGAAGCATTGCGACTTACTGATACCGAGATGCTATCGTTCCAACCGCCAATGTTGGGAGATGACACGACAACAGATGACGACCCTCAACATTTGCTCGCACGCAAACAGGATATTCACGCGCTCGTGTGAGGCTTTCTGGAGATTCGGTGGAGCCCGTTGGGATATTTGATCATGGATGAGACCACCTACTGGTGGAAGAAACTCCTAGGAGACACCATGAAATTACTGACGCCTGCACGTCTCATAGATATTAAATGCGTGTTCGGGAATCCCCAGGTGTTGAGTATCAGCACCGGAATATTAGTTATTCCGTTTCACCTACCCAGCACACTGGGGATATCCCCTTTAGGAACCCGTCATAATATTCGAATAACATCAATATTATCAAGGTCATGGGCTCTTTGGAATAGCCTTACTGCGTAATTCTGTGCTTCGTGTTATCCGGACGTAGTTAAACCAACTTTAAATTATATAAAAGATTTTTTCTATCTTAGTTATTGTTGGTTGCTTCGTGCAATCGAGATGCCTGGCACTGGTATGCAGCAAGGAGAGGTCACGTATGGCTTACACGTGACCTCGTCAAGCAAGGACTATATAGACCGCGTCAGGGCCTCATTAAGACAGATAGACACAACAGAACACAGAACCCAAGAATCACCTATTGAGATTGACTCAAGTGCTTCGTACGTACGCATATGCACCTTAGTGCACCCACAGTTATATTATTAATTTAGACCTCTAAAGAAAATTTCCTATTTTAGTTATCCAGGGCGCATCCCTTTCCAACCACCGTTGACCGATTCCTCGTCGTAGTGTACAACTTCTGTGCGATCAAACTCTTTTGATATTTATTAGAGAAGCTCAAATATAATAATATACGGAAACTCAATCTACCCTTTCCCGCCCACGTAATCTCGTCAACAATCACACCACAACCCTCCAATCCTTCCCTTGATTAACCACGTAAGTAATCTTGCTAGGCTTAACCCTATCAACGCGTTCCCCTCCGCTGTCACAAACCCAAAAAAACACCAAAAAACAACCAAAAAAAAAAAAAAAAGAAAACGAAAGGGAGACCCCCAAGAAAAGGGCACATCTCAAATCAATTTATCATCGATCCAAGTGGATAAGTCGGATTTAAATCCCGTCCAATACGTATGCCAGGTAATTGGATGCGGGGGAACGAACCGTTTTTCGGAGGTTTGTGCCATGCCGACAACACGGACTTTGTTGGCTTTGTTGGAGAGTTGGTAGGTTGAGTTGAAAGGTTTGAAGAGGGGTGGGGAAGGATTTTATTTGTTTCTTTTCGTCTAAAGAGGGGTTTGATTTTCTAATTTCTTAAACTTCATATATACATATCTGCATCCATCGGCAGGAGTGCCGAAATGAGACGTCATCTACGATTCTCTGAATGAGATGGTATGGAGTCAAGAATATCCGCCACCACGCTTGGACAACGTGACAACCACGCAAGAGAAATTCTCGACTACCGAAGAACAATATTATTGGCAACATGAGGACGAGGGAGAGTATCGAACGCGTATTGGAATGGCTATCGTCGTCACCGCCGGAATCCACATCTATCCTCCTCCCGCGAGACGCATCGTCCTCGACCTCTCCGTCGCCGTCGTCAGTCCTCCTGCACAGCCCTCCCATTCAATCCACCGCTGTCGGCGTGGCTTGCAAAGCATGCAATGAACGGAACACGAAGTGCGACGGCCAACGACCGCGGTGCTCGCATTGTTTGCATGAGCAGCTGATGTGCTTTTATATCGGGCCAGGGCGGAAACACCGGCAACAGTCATAAAACCGTGGCAGAATAACTCACCTAGCCACAAATCGACTCGTATGCAGGTGGTGGGTTTACAGGAGCAACTGGTTTGAGCTCGTCGCTTGATAGAGAATATGTGGAGGGCGACCGTGACCATGCGAATTCTGTATCAATAGTAGAAGATGTTTCTGACGGTTGCCGAGACGAGGTCTCAGGGAACGGCGGCGGCAAGAGCCGAGAGCTGTTGAAATGGTCCGAGTCGGTCGCCAGGTTATTCGTTTCCGAGTATTCAGGAACTGAGAGACCGTATAAATGCGTTTGCGACGTTCGGACACAGAATGGTGTTTCGGCAGTGAGCCGACAAACAGTCGTCTTTCTGCTGTCTTGCGGATTTGGGATGGTGATGTCGATAAGGAACTGCAATATGGTCAGCTATCTCCATTCTCCAGGGTGGGTGGAGGGGTACACTATAGCACACCATTATTGTATGAGTGGCTGTAACCTTCTTGAAATGCACATCAGGGTGCAACCTCAGCTGCGCATTTGGCTCGTTCAGCAAAGGGACACTCCCGGCAATCACTGTCACGTCGGACTCTTGATCAAGTCTCAGCGATGGCGTTTCCCTGAACTTGCCCGTCGACAGATCATTGCATTTTGTTTTAAGCAACAACATCTTTCGCAGTTGCGACTGCCTCCCCGGAATACCTGGAAACTGGATCTTTTGTGCCAAGTATACTTGCACAGCAAGATACATGATATCCGAGCATCCAATGCGAATAGAAATCGGGATATTCCCACCGATAGCTGCCCCTTTATCCGCCAACTCGACATTATACAGGATTTGTTTATTCCAAATTCGTGACAAACTGATTTGGCTCGCCTCGTGGAGATAGAATTCGTCGTGCGGACAATGAACAACAGCGACTTCTTGACTCGGTGAGCTCTGCGGTCGATGACCGGAAATATTAGCTACGGCCTGAATATCGTAACTGAGTTTGCAACCTCCGACATCAAATGT
This sequence comes from Talaromyces stipitatus ATCC 10500, assembly GCF_000003125.1. Taxonomy (NCBI): domain Eukaryota; kingdom Fungi; phylum Ascomycota; class Eurotiomycetes; order Eurotiales; family Trichocomaceae; genus Talaromyces; species Talaromyces stipitatus. The sequence goes on from NW_002990114.1 coordinate 490,333, forward strand.
CTCGGGAAGGGTTTCGTTGAGGGTAAGTTCAAAGTTGTATACGTAATGGCCTGGTTGGAGGATTGGCCAGAGTTTCGCGTCCCGTTGGATGACATGTACTAGAGACGATGAACGGGCTTCGAGCCGGGGAACAAGCCATGTTTGATCTATTACACGTTCTTTGTCATAGAAGCCTGCCACAATTAGTCGTCGCCCTTTGCACATTGCATATTGCATATATACACATACGTCCAAACTTGTGAACCTTATTCAACCCGGTGAATCGGATAGATAAATCTCGAAGTTGCACATGCTTCGAAACATCCAACTTGACACATCCTCGCAATACCGACGGCGTGCATAGAGACGCGTTGACAAAGATGGCCTGTTCCAGGAGGGAAATCGACGTCGACAGACCGGATTGCGAAGACGGTAGAAGTAAACTTTTGATCTTCCGATGCTTTCTCTCCTGCACCGACGCCATAAGAAACGGTCTTGGCTCGGCTGTAAATTTTCTTTCCCTGTACAATCCAATTCGTGAAGCTATTCCTTTGTAAAGGAAAGTCGGCAGGAAGTTGTTATCAGTGTGATGATTTCAGAGGGAAAGAGAGTGAAAGACAACAGAGGATCCCCAAATGACTTCATCGGATCGACCGGCTTTAATTTTTGTCCAGCTGGTGGGGGGACGTCGATCATCCTTTCCTGGTTGGGACATTACTTTTGCTGATGTAATGATACGAGATAAACAGTTGCTTCTAGCCTCTAAGTTGGTTGATAGCAGAATGGATCGTAAACGGAACGGAACAGTTGATTGTCAAGAAAATTTATTTAGTCAGGGGCAACACACATGTTAAGCTTCTTTGAAGCCAAAAATCAAGAGGCATTGTTTGCCTGGTTTTTAAGGCTGGTTCCACTCATGATCTGCCCCGCATAACTTAATCTCATTGGTCATGATCGATCTATCGAGATCCACTAGATATCATTTGGAGAGGCTTACGTCAGCTTGGCTTCTCCAAGAGTCCAAACGAAGAAACGAGGGCTTTTGTCGGAACTCAAACGTAATACCATTTCACCAAAAAGGACGCCCTTAAAGGGAATTTGGTATTTTTGAGGTATTTGCGAACCGTTCTGTATTCTGCTAGTCACGTGATTTTATTTCCAACAGGCTTAGAGCATCACGTGATATTAAGCAGAATACATCATAGCAATGTCATGACTTGAGACATCAAGGCTGTGTCCATTAGCCAATCAGAGTCAGCGTTGATGACGTTCTATATCGACACTCGATCAGATAGCTTCAACAGCCAATGACTCCCCGACTGCAGGACACAATGTGAAGCTCGTCTTGTGAATCATAGCATAGCATAGCATAGCATGATGTCATGCATCGTCTACGACATCGTCATAGATCATAGCCAGCTGGCTTCAACTTGAATTCGAGACACGACAGCAAGGTATATAAGGACCCAAACTTTCACTCCTCAGTCCTCCACCTCTTCTCCATCACAATCACAGACACAACCACAGTCATCGAGAAGTATCTACAAAGGAAAATCCACAATCACTACAACCATGTCAAACATCGTGCACAAGGTCAAGGACGCCGTGACCAACCATCACGACAAGCCTAGCCACTCCACCAACGCAGGTCCTCACGACTCCAACGTTGCCAACAAGGTTGACCCTCGTGTCGACAGCGACCGAGGTGAGTTCCCCCCCCCCTCCCCTTCCCCCCGGGGTCCCACCCCCAATCACTGTTACAAGATTCTAACTCTTTAGACCACCGCGCCGGCTACTCTGCAGCTGGTACCGGCAACACCACCGCTGGCACAGGCATTTCCTCCGGCACTGGTACCACTGGAACCTCCTACGGAGCCGGCACCAGCGGTTACGACAGCACCAACACCACCGCCTCTGGCCCTCACGGCTCCAACCTCGCCAACAAGGCCGACCCCCGCGTCGACAGTGACCGCGGCCAATACGGCACCACCGGCGGTGTGACTGCTGGCGGCGCCTACAACAGCAACCCCAGCTCCACCAATGCCGGTCCTCACAGCTCCAACCTTGCCAACAAGGCTGACCCTCGCGTTGACTCTGATCTCGACAACCGCGCTCGTCACCAGAATCTGGGCAGCAACACTGCCCCGGCTGGCAGCAGCTATACTACCCCTGGCAGCGGCGGAGCACAGCAGACTGCTGGCCCTCATGATTCCAACATTGCCAACAAGCTTGATCCTCGTGTTGATTCGGACCTGGACAACAGCCGCACTGTTGGTGGAAATGCTACTCGATACTAGAAAGCTTACTCTAGTGGACCTTTTATGATCTTTTATGATTCCCTTTTGTTATGAATGTATTCTAGATACCAGATTGCAATAATCAATCAGTTGTACTGAAGTTGTACTGAGACATCCCGTCAAAACTTTTACCTTAAAAACACCTACATAAGAAAGTGATTTGTAAAGAGGTTGTGCCGTAAGGGAATAATTTTGACTGTACGTAGGAACCGAGATGTAAGTCTACTAAGGGTTGCGGGGAATGGAGAGAGTTCAGCATAACCATGGCTCCCGTTTCCATTTGTTGGATAAAGTCGGGAATGGATCACAGATCGAAGCTTCTATGCACACATTCGGTGGAGCTATACATAATTATGATGCCTCTTACATGTCGCATGGTCGGATAGCCATCCGATATTGATTACATCGAATCAATTCGAAGCAAAGACAATTCTAATAATGCCCTATATTGAAGCTTGATTTGACGTAGCTATGCCAATCATCGGTTCATAACGTGGCGAATATACCAATTCGGTAATGTAGATGTCTGATGTCTGGTCTAGACTGATCACATCTACCTCTTCTTCGTACAAGTCCACGCAGCTAGTGGATTATCGATGTCAGTCCCTTTGTCGCTCAAGGGATGGATGATCGAACAGTGACCAAATGCATGCTTCATAGTCTAAGACTACTGTAAGTTGTGACAATGACTGACCGAAGCAGAACAATGAAGTATGCCAAGTATTCATATTGTATGTCATCAGCTTCGTCGAGCTGATTCCTGAGGCAGAGGAGTACAATCTCGGGTATATAAAGGTGCTTCTATCCCCCTGAGAAGTACTCTCTGCATCACAATCAATCAAGCAATCCCATCAAGAAAATTAAACCTTAAAACAGAACCCTAAAACAGAACCTCGAACAAACCAAGCACACATACAAAATGGCCGACAACTCCAACCCAGGCAACTTCTCCAACCGCTCTCGCGAAGAAGTCCAACAAATCGGCAAAAAGGGCGGACAATCAAGCCACTCCGGCGGTTTCGCCAGTATGGATCCTCAGAAGCAGGTCCGTGCTTCTCCCTTTTGAATTCCCATGATGAATCCAGGCTGACGATGGTATAGCATGATATTGCTTCCATGGGCGGAAAAGCATCTGGCGGATCATTCAAGCCCGGTGATCCCAAGGCTCGTGAAGCTGGTCGGAAAGGCGGCTCCCGAACTGGCGGTGGTCAGGAGGAGGATCTTGATTATCCTGAGGAGTAATCAGCTCTTTGAAGGATTGGCAAATGTGTTATGAATGTCTTTAAATATGTATATTAAACGAGACTTGTTAATGGAAATCCAAGACATACGATATTGAAAGAAACTCTTCTTTCTGATTTGTGTGTATCCCTAACATGACTAGTCATACATACTTGTAACTACCGTGTAACCCTAGGGTTTTCCCAAGGAGACAGGATCCTCGCTTCATCGTGGAGCAGGATTTTCGTTTACCATGTGTCGAATGCATGATGCATGGATCGAGGTTGGCCTCTCTCTGTCCATCTAATTACTTGAGTTTTTCAGAGTCTTCCCTGGTCATGTCAAGATAATAGGAACTTTGGTGCCCGGAGTGGCTCAGGCCCTAATTCGACGCTATCACCACCACTAAACCGATCTGCAGCCAAGCCACACACAGTTCGGCCTTCTGCAACGATGACTGATCTTTATCTCGTGTGAAGCGGCTGAGAGATTAAAGAACCAATGAGCCTAGATTTTGGGCTTGCGCGATGAAACCTGCTTTACACGAGGTGCGACCCGTTCGAAGATAAGACCCTGTCGTCAATCTTTCGGTCGTCAACTCCCATCGCTGTTGTTTTCACGTTTCTATTACGGCAGACTCGTCGCCGAAATGGCTGTTTCGCAATTGAACTAGATTGAGACAACAGAGGATTAGAGCTTCCGAAAGGTCAACAATCAGAGCTACTAAGATGGATAAAAGACCAGCCAAATTCTCCTGTTGGCCCACAACGCGACGGTCAAAATTGTTATGCATCATCATCTGCACAGTCACTGTTATCGCACTCGCGATCGGATTAGGTGTTGGATTAGGCGTCGGCTTGAAGCATCGTCACCACCCGCCAAAAGTCACCGCGACCGCATTCTGTTCTAATGCGGACGGATCATTCAGAGTCGCCAATCTCAGTGTTCCTGTGCAACAACATCCAGCAGCAAGCTCGCCATTATTAACGTCGCCCAGAAAGAATTATTTGAATATAACAGCATGGAATCTCACCGTCGACGACACACCATCCGGCTACAAACAAGTCGTTGCCGGGTTCGGCGCAACAGTGACAGACGCCACAGTCTCGACATTCAACTCGCAACCAAACGCGACACAATACGATATCCTTCGGAAACTCGTGACCAGCGCAGGCGCAAATTTCACATTAATGAGACATACGATCGGATCGAGTGATTTGTCGTCCGAAGCATATACATACGACGATAATCGTGGGAAGACAGATAATGATTTATCGAATTTCTCGTTGGGGTCGCAGGGGACCGCGATGGCGCAGTTATTAGCACAGATGAAGCAGTTAAATAACGACATACAAATCGTCGGATCGCCGTGGAGTCCACCGGGATGGATGAAGATTAATGGAGAGCTTTACGGAAATACGACTGATAATAATCTAGATGATGGGTACGGGAGCAGCCGTGGTCTGGGGAGTACCGGCCATACTCACGCGTTTGCGCAGTACTTTGTCAAGTATATACAGGCGTATGCGAATCTGGGGGTGCCTATCGATGCGATCAGCATTCAGAACGAGCCGCTGAATAGTCAAGCGGGATATCCGACTATGTATATTGAGGCTGATGAGTCGGGGAAGTTGATTAATGAGTACGTTGGGCCGGCGTTGAAAAATGCGAATCTGAGTACCACTGTTTGGGCTCTGGATGATAATACAGGTAAATCCCCCTTCCTGAACGCAATTGTAGAGTACTAATTGAATAGATGACGCCGACTATGCGTACACCGTCATGGACTATGCAGCAAACTACATCGACGCAGTGGCCTGGCACTGCTACGCCTCGAGTCTAAACTGGACAGTTCTGACAGAATTCCACAACCAATACCCGAATATCAGCCAATACATGACCGAATGCTGGACACCAAACAATCTCAGCTGGACGCACGTCGTCAATTTCACAATGGGACCACTCCAGAACTGGGCAAATGGTATTACCGCCTGGACGCTGGGGACGAACGACAACGCCGGTCCTCATCTCGATTCAGGCGGTTGCTCGACATGCGATGGAATAGTCAGCGTCAATAGTACCGGCACCAGGAACAGTGCAAACAGCAACAGCACAGATTACACATTCAACTTTTCATACTATGTCATGGCACAATTCAGCAAATTCATTCCGTCCGGTGCACGAATCTTACAAACTCAGGGCAGCGCAGTGGATAGTAACGGCGACGGGATCCAGGCAATCGCAAGTCTGAATCCTGATGGATCTAGGACGGTGGTGATTGAGAATATGTTTGGGAATGATGTTAATGTAACGGTTTGGTTGGGAAGTGATGGGTCGGCTTGGATGGGGAATGTGCCGAATTCGAGTGTGACGACGTGGGTTTTACCTTGATTTGTTTTATCGAGTGGATCAAGTTAGGGCATTGTATATGGTTATGATAGATAGCTTAGAGAGAATTCATGTGTACATTTCTTTCTGGAGGACGCATAGAAATGTAGTCGCCTAAATCAAACTATCTTCTGATACGTAGCTGATGTCAAGCTACCAACATTCAGCCATACAAATAAGACGCATGGAGATATCCAAGAATAGCGCACAGTTATTGTTGTTGATCTCGTAAATAATTTAGTTGCCTTACAAAAATAGACGGTGTAGCCAATCACCACGCCGCATTATAATGATGCCTGGGGCATGATGTTGGTTTGAGCCGCAGGGGAAAGCATTGTAGAGTTGTTGATGCAATCGAGTTTTATTAGTTGTCGTTTGAGGTTTGAATATATTATTTTATTCGTCATTAGATATTTCGAAGAGTTATGGTTAATCTAAAAATAGATGTGTGTATGGGTTTGGGGACGATGAAGATGTTATTTAAAAGGCTATAAGGTCTGTCGAACATATGAAAAAGAACAATTGCAAGATTCAGATCAATACAGATAGGAATCATTACTTTAATGCTTGGTTTACTGCATTTGTATTGTTGTTTCTGGAAACACCATGAAAATGCATCTCATCACACTTATGGTGCCGTTACTGGCATCAATCCAGACCGTCCATGCTATACCACTCGAAACACCTGCTCCAACTTCGCTATCCATTTCAACATCGCTGCTCAAGACTTCTATACCAACTATATCTCCTAATACTTTGGCCCGGCGAGACACCACTTCCTCTGCGTCTACAACCCAGATGGATTCCTCTCCCATCCAAACCCTAGAAGCAACCGATTCATGCACACCAACTATCGCCCCCGACAAAAATGGTTACGTTCCTCCAACAGAGTGTAACGCTCTGTACAACTATTACCCGTCTTTTGCCACTGCAGTGGCTTTCAGCGTATTGTTCGGAATTATCCTGGTGACACACATTGTGCAAATGTTTGTGTATAAGACTGGATTTGTTTGGGTTATCGTCATGGGTATTGCCTGGGAGTTTGGTGGATATTTGGTGCGCGCTTTTAGCACAAAGCATCAGCAGAGTGAGGGTATGGTCACTGTATCGCAGATTTTGATTTTATTGGCGCCGTTATGTATGCTTTCCCCTTCTTAAATCCTTAGGATGGTTAGGGCTGAGTGATTCTAGGGGTTAACGCATTCGATTACATGATCCTCGCACGAATGATATGGTTCTTCATCCCCGAGAAACGCATCTGGTTCTTCAAACCTTCTCTTCTAGCAACAATATTCGTCTGTCTCGATTTCGGCTCTTTTGTCGTTCAAGCTATTGGCGGCATGATGGCGACTCCCGGAGCCGGTGCATCTACAATCCAGACTGGTCTGCATATATACATGGGCGGAATTGGTGTACAGCAATTTTTCATTTGCTGCTTTTTGGTGTTGGCGGTTCAGTTTCATCGGGAGATGCATCATTTGGAGCGGCTAGGTGTTTTGTCCGGTGAGAAGAGGAGGTGGAAGGGATTGCTGTATAGTCTGTATTTCAGTCTGATTGCTATCACTGTGCGGATTATTTATCGGTTGATTGAGTTCACGTCCGGGGTTGGGCTCAATAATCCAGTCACCACGCATGAATGGTTCATGTATGCATTTGATGCATTCCCCATGTTGCTCGCTGGGGGTGTATGGTGTGCCCTCTACCCGGGGAAGATTTTGACAGGACCAGATGCAAAGTTACCGTCCAGTGGACTAGGACGAATTCTGTGCTGCGGTTATTGTTGTTGTTGCTGCTGTCGAAGAGGACGGAAGAAGAAGGTGGCTGTTTCGCGGGGTAGTGAGCGTCAGGAGTTGGAGGAATTGAGACTGGAGGAATATCATTGGGTTAATCGGGAGTCTTATACAAGTGCCTCGTCGAATTGGGAGCCAAATAAGAATATGGCGTATGAGCCGTATCGATCGCAGGGTTTATGATTCATTTTTTTCTGTTTCTTGATTTGCTTCTTGTGGCTTTCAAATTTTGATTGAGAAGACGTTGCATATCACTCCAGAATAGCAGGCCATACCTCTTTAAAAAATATCCATTTGTATTCAGCTGATAGACCAATATGATGACTACCAAGACACAAATCTTCTTGCTTATGTACTTAGATTAGGACTTAGGTATTTCAAATCGGAAGTATCCGACAAGGGTCCAGAAACCCATCCTATACCTGACACGGTCCCCTACAACAACCAATGAACACCCAACACGAGCAATACTTAGAAGAATAACTCAGGAACAGGATCTAGTCATCTGAATGAGGCTCAATTACCCACCAGATCATCAACAAACATTGGACGTCGCAAAGTTGCACTGACAAGTCGGTTGCGAGTCAGTTGCGAGTCAGTTGCGAGGCTCCACTTTTTAATTCCTAGCCCTAATTCGCCTAAAAGGGAATTGTATCGAACAACTATAAACTCCTTATGCACCACATGGCAGATAACCTTTTCTGACCGATGTGGTATTTGTTTCAATTTAAGAAATCCTGAATGAGGTACGATGTTGGCATCTGCATCGTCGTTTGGTAGCGGGTCGGACCATGGAGGCACGCGACAGCGTCGGCAAGTTGATAAGAAGAAACCATCTACAGAAATAGCAAAGCCGCCGAACGAGAAGTCGAATATCGAGAAAATCAGACGCAGAAAATACCGTCCGGTCTGGAAACGACTCGCTAATTTCGGTCTCAAACATCGCTGGCCAATCCCATTGATTCCCCTCCTCGTACTCATACTCACATACCTCCTCAACCCAACAGAGTCAGACATCGTTCATCACTTCATATTCCTATCTTACAAGAACAACAACCAATACGGCAAAGGATTAAGGGACATCGCTTTCGTCCTCTTCTACACAATCGTCCTTTCCTTCACTCGCGAACTCATCATGCATGAATTCCTGCGCCCATTATCCCTCTACTACGGAATAACATCAAAACGCAAACAAGACCGTTTCATGGAACAAATGTACACAGTCATCTACTTCGGCCTCATGGGTCCTTTAGGACTATACATTATGCGCTATAGCGCCCCTGAAGTATGGTATTTCAATACGTCAGGGATGTATGCATCTTTTCCCCATCTAACTCTCGACGCATCTTTCAAAGCATACTATCTATTCCAAGCGGCATATTGGGGTCAACAGGCTCTCGTCATGATTCTGAGGTTGGAGAAGCCGAGAAAGGATTTCAAGGAGCTTGTGATACATCATGTTGTTACGTTGGCGTTGATCGCGTTGAGTTATCGGTTTCATTTTACACGTATAGGGATTGCGGTTTATGTTACGCATGATATTAGTGACTTTTTTCTTGCTGTAAGTATCCTCTGAAGATTTTGGCTTCGTGAAACTGATTTTGTGGCTATAGATTAGCAAATCTCTGCACTACACAAACAGTCCCCTTGTCGCACCGGCGTTTGGTATCTGCATAATCGTCTGGGTATACCTACGGCACTACCTTAACCTACGAATTTTGATCTCTCTCCTTCCTGGCGGCGCATTCCAGACTGTGGGACCGTACGAACTCAACTGGGAGATGGAGCAGTATAAATGTTGGATATCGAATGTCATTACTTTTGGGTTGTTGGCGTGTTTACAGGCGTTGAATCTCTTTTGGTTGTATTGTTTGGGGAGAAGTGCGTATCGGTTTGTCGTGCATAGGGTTGCGAGGGATGATAGGTCCGAGGATGAGGATGAAGTTGGATATGGGGATCATTGAGGGAATGAAATTGTGCCTTGTATAATGCTTAATGATAATAGAAGTATATGGATATATTCAGTTAATATTAATGTATAATTTCTCTTCGAAATTTGGTTTGGCCTTATACCAGTTAGGCAAATGGGGAGTATGTCTGCATTTGAATGAAACAAGAATTTATTAGTCTATGGTGTATGTCGTGTCACTATTTTGAACGTCACTCATCATATCAATTCTAGGTACAATGGTACATTAATCCCTGTGATCGAATCATTTCGCCTTTCCATTCTGTCCCCTAATCCGATCCTCTCTCTCAACAATAGCTAGTGGCAATCCTCGGAATAAGCCAAAGAAGATAAACGGCGCCCACTTCCAGCGAAACGGGTTCCCGATACTCACAAAGCAGTACCAATAAATCAGTTCTGCATAGGTAAAAAAGTCGAAGGCTCCTGTAGGCGCATATCTCTTCACAACCCGGGTAAAGTCGATCCAGAGTTTCATCAGTCCCTCACGAGGACGTGTTAAGGGATCAACAAGGAACATCAACAAGAATCGAGTATATATACCGATATGGTAGTTGCCCACGGTGCCGATAGCATTCACATATGTACTGTTAGTTGCACAGATGGTTGGATCCTGAGGTGGGAATACCTGCAAATACCAATTGGGAGGCTCGTAGTTCTTCTCAAAGACATATTTCGGAAGGAAAGCGAGATACGGTCGTTTGTATCCAGTGGCCATGATGATGACATCTCCATTGACTACTGATTCATGGCCTGGGCCACCCTTCGGAACACCCTTGGCACGATGATTGAACAGGATCCCTTCATTTTTGCAGGCAAGGATATCACCTCGCAACCAGCGAGCTTTTCCAGCGCGGATCTGATTGAAAAGTTCTGAGTTTACCATAGGTGTATCTGTGTATAGCCCCTTTTCGGAGGGTGAAATGTCCTGCAAGTCTCGGTAAAAGAATTTGCGCAACAGCCATTCAGGAAGCCATGAAAACGATGTTTCTCCGCCGAAAATATTCAGCGATAGCAATATGTCGACAAAAACATTTCGAGGAATAATCCACTTATCAGATCGCGACAGAACATCAATCTCGGCAGCATTGTTTCGAACAGCGAACTCCAAGGCTTCAACTGCACTTGCTCCACCGCCAATGATGAGTACTTTCTTGCCCTTGACATTTTTACCATCCGGCTCTGAAGAATGGAAGGTCGGGCCGCTGAATTGCTCATGGTCGGGAAGACGAGGCATCTGAGGATCTCCACATGAGCCCACTGCTGCAATGATACCGTCGAAAGTGCCGTGTTCTGCTTCGTTGTCATTGATGATCCATTGTCCGGACGAGTTCTTTTTCACGGATGTGATGGGAGTATCAAAGACTGTCTTTTTGTCGAGTCCGTATCTCTTCCATACGGAGGCAATTTGCTGTTTGATGTTTTCTTGCGTAGGATATGCTGTGTCCCATTTCACAGATGGGTGGAAACGGAACATGATTGAATGGATTTGCAACGCAGAGGTCGAATTCACTCTCTGGAATAGATGTAAGCGTCTCCATTTCATTCTAAGCATCCAGAACTATTTAATCCTTACGCTCCAAATACCGCCCAGTCCCTTCTCTCTAGACCTAGCCTCGAAAATTTTCACGTCAAATCCATGACCAACACAATGAGCTGCAGAGGATACTCCAGTCAGACCGGCTCCAATAATGGCGACTCTGGGTCGGTGTAGTCTCTGTGTTGGCGGAGGAGGTGCCGGTGCAAATATCCAGTTCAGAACTTGCTGGATGACAAGGTAAACAAAGTTCAATGGCTGATGGATGGCGAAGGTGATGATTGATCTGGCATGGCTGATAGTTTCCTCCATTGCGACGCGCCTCAGAAGGAAGAGGAATTGTAAGCAACAATCTGAGAGTATGTCTAAAAGCATAATTGATTTTCTCCGAATGTAGAAAATGAAGCTATTTATCGTCGTTCCCATCGATGACGTATCTGCATGTGATTGCGGGTATGGCCACAAATCTCAGGCAGACCTTTAACTATTATTGTTCTGGACATAAAACGAGACCCGCTTCGTGCCTTGTTTGGGAGACAAGGATCGATGATTAATTGTTAGCTGAAGGATGCAGCAGATGTCAATTGCATTTCGTAGTGACATATGTATGTAGATGGTAATCCGGAAGAAGATATAAACGAGATGAAATTGTTGACATGTGATAATGAACCGGATACGACACTCTATAGTTCAACTGCGTTTTGCAAAGCGATAAACGTCTTATAAGAAAAGTGTAATCAAATTAACGTATAGTAGGAAAGACTAAATGCAGATTTAACAACAATTGTTGAATTGTGGCATAAAAAGTCCCCTGAGGGATTCGAATCCGCGACCTTGCCGTTCTGGGGTGTTGATGTGGTGCAGCGGTAAAAGTCGCTGAGTGTGACCGACCCGAAAATAAAATAAACCAACCTCAGCAACTTCATCGACGAGACAGACAAACACAACATTGACAACATCCCTACAAAAGCAATGATAGGATCTTGAAGTCGACGGATTTTGCGACTGATCAATATGCGCTCATATTATCGCGTCGCCCTGCCCCCCATCCGATCGCGTTCCCGTTAAACCTACGACAGCTTTACACACAGCGCGCCCACGATGGCAACTCCAATGCTCGACCAGTTCCTAGCTAGCATAGCAGATCTGGTCTCCAAACGACAGGGCGATAATCTCCAAGATTACCTTCAGGTCGTACCGGAACAGATGCGAGATGGCTACCGACACATGGCTCTGGAGTTACAAAAAGCTTATCCGAAGGGACCGGGCGATGAACGCTTATTAAAACGGTGTGAAGCTTTAGTTCCTAAAACTGCAGACGGAACAACATGGCCTGCGTTTCCTCTATTTATCCGGTCTTACCTCGCATACTTGAGGGACGGCAATGTCTCCAATTTGTTAGAAGCATATAAAGCTCTGAGCGCTCTTTTGAAGTGAGTATACACCCTTACTGTATGAATAGAAGCTCTATTGACCGTGTCAAGTCAATGTCTGCAGGCCCTCGGAGACAGCCAGATGGGTGCCATCGTTCTGCGCACCGTCGTCTACTTGTCGCAGATCGTCGCCAGTCTTGCCATGACACTTGAAAAGAACCCCCAGTTGCTGGCTCAACTCCGACTTGATCGACCACAGGATGCCTTTGAACGAACAAGTCTAGTAGAAGATGCTGCCAATGTTGTGCGAGAGGGATTTATCAAATGTTTATCTGATCGTGGCGGTGCCGCTGGTCCAAAAGCTAGGCCAGAAGGAAAGCGCGCCGGAATATACCTGATGGCTAACCATTGCCTGAAACTGCTCCACAAAGTAAGACCATCATCTGTCAAATGAAGGCTCTTTGCTAATAGAATGCAGTGTGGAAAACTTAGAAGCGCAGATACAATTTTCAAGAGTATCTCTGCCCAATCACCTCCGCTCGAATATTATCCCGCAGCGCACCGGGTCACCTACCTCTACTATCTTGGTCGGTACCTATTTGCAAATAACAGCTTCTACCTCGCTCGAAATGCGCTGCAGGAAGCTTACAACCAGTGTCATGTGCAGTGCCTCAAGCAAAAGCGACTGATCCTCATATACCTAATATCGTGCAACGTCATTATGGGACGATTTCCTTCTCTCCAGCTACTACAGAAACCTGAGGCCCAGGGTCTCTATGATATCTTCTATCCCGTGTGTTTGATCATTCGGTCAGGTGACTATCTAGCTTTTAGAAAACATTTTGACGCTGGTAGTCCTACAGGGCAATGGTTCTTGCGAAAGAGTATGTTATACCAGATGCGAAACCGCTGTGAACTTCTCGTATGGCGGTCCTTGGTGCGAAAAGTATTCCTTCTTGGTGGTTTTCATGGAGACCCCTCCGCCCAACGTGGCCCTCCACCGATCTTACATTTGAGCAAAGTTGAGACGGCCGTCCGATTGTTGCAAGCTCGTCACGGAGTGAAAGTTTCTCTCGACATTTCGACCTCGAAGTCGTCAGGAACGAACATTATTACTATTCGTTTGCCCGCTGATAGCGACTACGATGGCATAGCCGGTCTTGTATCCAAAACATCTGATCCCGACGTTGACGACTATCTGTTCGCGCAGAGTTATTACGACGAGAATGGAGAATTAATTGAGAACCCCGGTGGACAGATTGTTCCAGGTCCTGAATATGATGAATATGCCGACCCATTAGACGATCTAGTCCCAGATATTCATGGAGGCTATACCGAAACCGAACATGTATCAAGGCTCCTGCAGGAGATCGAATCTATCGTGGCTTCCTTAATTAAACAGAATTTACTTGGTGGTTACTTGACGCACAATCCGGCACGATTTGTCATCCCTGGAGCCAAACACGTCGGCGCTATGGCAAAGGGATTCCCCAATATTTGGCAAACTATCAGCAGTCAGCAGCACAGTTACGGCGAGGATGTGCCAGCCTGGATTATCGCAAAACAACCACTGCCGACACAGTCAGCATTTCCTGCTGGTGCTCCTGGTGGTGGGCGCGTCATCAATCTCAAGGGTGCAAAGGCGGTTGGATCGTGATGTATTATCTTCTTGGCTGTTACTTGCATGCTCTAAGCACCGGCGTTGAATTTTTTATATCGATATGTTCCAATCTTATACCCTGCGCCGGATTTTCTGTTGGCGAGTCTGATTTTTATAGCCTCGGCAGCATGGCCCATAGCGTAACCTAGATCGCCTTAAGCTCGTACAGATCTCCCCGCATTAATTGTTTCAATATTGCTCGTACGCCACCCAATGCTAAGCACTAGTTCATGGCTCAGTCTATCGTTGAGTAATCGATTGTCTCGCCATGATGAATAATGCCAAGTCTCAGGCACTGAAATGCAGGCACTGCAATGTCATTGGATTCGGCACGCGGCGGTGCGCTTCCCCCACAGTCATGCTGAGTCAGGCTCTTATGCGTTGTGACAACACTCTTCTTCATTCCTTGAAGACATTTTATTATTGTGATTATTCCTTCATTGACGTTTTTGATACAGTTTCTATTCTTTTTGCGCATTATACCCACGATCAGTTCTTGTCCCTTTCCCGGCGCACTTTGAGCTTTCCCCGCACGTTACTTCGACGTCCCGCCTCGAGACGCAAGACGCTCTGCGACGATGAGCTCAGCACCGGAGAACGATGAGGGGCTTACAATCACATATTCGTCCGGTCAAGAGGGAGCTCCGGATCTCCGTCTGATTCATTATAACGATGTGTACCATGTTGAGTGCGTTGCCCAGTGTGTTCCGTTCATGAAAGCATTATAGCCATGCTAGCATGGGGATAGCTTGTACGAGGACCCTAGCTGATGATTCTGTGTAGGTCTGGCTCGTCCGATCCCATCGGCGGCGTTGAACGATTCCAGACCGTTATGAACCAATACCGATCCGCTCCTCGGTACAGCGGTCTCTCCGAAGTAATCACTCTATTTTCCGGGGATGTTTTCAACCCAAGTTTGGAGAGCACAGTTACAAAGGGACAGCATATGGTACCCTTTTTGAATAAGATTGGGACAGATGTTGCTTGCATTGGAGTATGTATATCATCCGATCAGTCTGGGATTGGGTCGTTCACCTGCTGACTCGAGGTAAGAATCATGATTTAGATTTCGGCGTCGCGCAGTTTCGACATTTACGAAGTCAATGCAAGTTCCCTTGGTTGTTGGCTAATGTCATTGATCCGGCGCTTGGAGATGATGTGCCACTCGCAAACTGCGAAAAGACAGTTATGTTGACTTCGTCAAATGGTATAAAGATAGGTGTTATTGGATTGGGTGAGCGAGAGTGGTGAGTATATGGCCTCCTAACTTCATTATCCGGAGGCTGATTTGGCGATGAACAGGTTAGGCACGATCAATTCTCTTCCACCTGATCTTATATATAAATCTGCTTCTCAGACTGCCATCGAGCTAGTCCCCAAACTGCGTGAACAAGGCGCTGAGATTGTGATTGCGCTTACTCATCAGCGCGAACCCAACGATATCAAGCTAGCCGAGAAAGTACCTGCGGGTTTTATTGATATTATCCTTGGTGGTCATGACCACTTCTACGCACATTCTGTCATTAATGGTACTCACGTTTTGCGTTCGGGCACTGATTTCAGACAATTAAGTTACATAGAAGCCTTTCGCAAACCAAACTCAAAAGGTTGGGACTTTAACATTACTCGTCGCGAGATTGTCCGCTCTATTCCACCCGATTCTGAGATCGGAGTCCTCGTTGACAAACTTACCTCCACACTCAAGGCCAAATTGGAGAAACCTGTTGGATATACTGCATCCGCACTGGATGGACGATTCACGACTGTGAGAACGCGTGAATCGAATCTGGGCAACTTTATATGCGATTTGATGCGTTTCTATTACCATGCGGATTGCGCTATAATGGCCGGCGGTACTATACGTGGTGATCAAGTCTATCCGCCAGGTCTGTTACGACTCAAAGATGTGTTGAACTGTTTTCCTTTTGAGGACCCTGTCGTTGTTCTCAAAGTAACCGGCCGAGAAGTGGTTGAGGCGCTGGAAAATGGTGTTAGCCAGTTGCCTGCTCTGGAGGGTCGTTTCCCTCAGGTGTCAAACATCACATTTGAGTACACTGCGTCTTCACCACCAGGCAGTCGCATTAACTGGGTGAAACTCGGGGGTGAACCGATTAATTATAAGCAACACTACACTCTTGCAACACGAGGGTACATGGCTCGCGGCAAAGACGGTTATACCTCTCTATTAGTACAATCAGAAGGCGGCGAGATCGAAGAACTCGTTAGCGAAGAGAACGGAATGTTGATTTCTGCTATCTTACGACAGTACTTTTTAAGTTTGAAGGTTATGGGAAAATGGAGACGAATGAGTAAATCGTTGCACAAGCATTGGGACGGCGTTCATTCGCGGCTACATGCTCAGATAGGAGGGAGCTGGATCAAAACTCCGTCTCCAGCTGTTGAGAGGAAGGAGCCAAATATGTCAAGTCATTTCCCTGCTAATTCCGCCGCGTTCAAGACAACCACAACGACGACAACAACAGTGGAATACCGTATCCAGCATACTCATTTGAAACACAAACCACGTCCCCATCTCAGGCGGTATGGCCGGTACTATGAACCGCATCGCCATCATGCTCATGACGATACTAGTACCAAGCAAAAATCAGAAACGTCTCTTTCCGCATCCTATCCATCCTCGGATGATTCATCGGCTACCAAACACTCTATTGACTCACACCTAGACTCAGACTCAGACTCCGAGCCTGAAATTCTCGTCTCCTCGCACGAAGAAAGGAATTATGTGACAACAACAGCGAAAACACCCGCCGAAGAGGAACAGCGGATACGATTAGCGAGAAAAGTCCTCAAGAAATGGATGCGAATTGCTGGCGTACATGGCAAAACGGGAGTTGTGGAGGAAGCAGGTGAAGAGTTTACGCCGTCATGGACATGGGGCATTGCGCCGAGATGTGAAGGAAGGATTCTGGTAAGGACGAGGGTTGTCGAGGATGGTGGTGTGGGACTTGGAGAGGGGAAGAGGACGGAGAATATCAATGATGGGATGGTGCCTATCTGATAGATCGACTAGAAGAATGAAAGACTATGTCTAGCTAGAGGCCACGCATGAATATATGAAGTTGTGGAACAGTTTCATACCCAAAAATATATATTGTATGGCACGGTTAGCTGATTCTATTATACTGAACTCTCTCCAAGACAGTGACCTACAGCCCGGAGGACCCCAAAATGAGCTATATTGACAGCTCACGTTCCTTCTGCAGTCGGTATTTCTCACTCTGTAGTCGACAGTTCTCCTTCTATAGTCGGTGATTCGTACTTCTTCATCATCCTATTTGTCTCATCAGCTATGCGTAGTATAGTAATTGCCTCTTCTGAGACTTGTCTCGGCATATCCTGGTGGTATAAATTTGCCTCAGTCACATAGGCTTCCAGACGACCTTGAATGCAAGCCATATGCAATATCATAGGATCATATTTGTATTGAATGGCCACTCTGTATGCCTCTTGGAGATCGGCATTTACTCTAGAGTCCTCTAGTCCCGTGTCAAGCAGTGTAGTCAAACGATAGTCCCATGCAGCTTGTTTGAATAAAGAATTTCGCGCTATCTCTCTCCAGTCCCGTCTAGGGTTAAGAGATATTGCATGTTGCAAGCGCCAGACGCTCTCTTCGGAACCAGTTGCTTGGTTTTTAATGAAATTAGTGAGATTATCGTAGAAAATGACCTGTGTATGTTGTCTAGGTGGTCGTTGGGGCCATTGTAGTCCCTCTAGCATCTTCTCCTTTATATGGGCAAGGTCTCGTATGCCCACAAAGCTCCCAGAACCGATACCCCGGCTTTCAGAGCAGACTGGGTAATATGCTATACGGAGACATCTCACATAATAGTCCGTGCAGCAGGTGGCGTAACCCAATTCATACCAGGCGTCAACCATGCGGTGGCCAGGTCTCAAAGCCCACTCTGGTTTTGGCTGAATTCGCCATACATTCATGCCAAAGACGAAATAAAGGTATCGTCTAGTTTGGCCAGTACCTTGGTGAAACTCATCTTCTCCAAAACAACATTCTGCTTGATAATACCACAAGTCATGGTCCGGCTTCTCGCTAACACAAGCAAGTGGGATCTCTTTTGATGGCATTCTTGTTCGAACTTCAGACGCAAATCTGTCCTCCAAGCACCATTGGCCAATTTCTTCAGCTGTAAGTTTGAACAGGTCGGAGAGTAATTCCTGATGGAGTCTCATTAGCTGCTTGACTGATGCGGCATTCGCACCACACTGGTTGAAAAGATATCGCTGCCATACTCTAGTATCATATGGGATCATTTTTAGGTCCATGGCTTCCTTGAACATGCGGGCATATTCCACAGGTGGAAGATCCTGAGTTGGATTCGCGTTGGAAGCCATTCTTCATACCCCGCAAGATTCAATTTTTCAATCAGAAATTGTGTGATATGGGCTGACTTGAGATCCCGAGATGATGTGGAGAGTTGACCGTGTTCAGGTAAGTTGATGAAATAGTGTCACTATTTCTCCTGACGATGCAAGTCATGGAAAAAGTATTTCTTGAGATCAGAATCTCCTACTTACGTGCAACAAGGGCTACTCCACAGCATGATGTCTCGAGGACTGTAACTACTAAACTATATACCAAGCTAAAGAATACGCGGAACTTGCCAATAACAATAAGGGCTTCTTGGAAGTTGCAATCTAAAGTTCAGGTATGCACCGGAGATTACCAGCTGGATTCAGGCATTGCCGGACGTCTCCTGCATAAGAACTATAGGTCCTTAGCCATTATATCTTAGTGGAGATGTAATATATTGATGAAGCAGATCCAAAGGCTGAAAAGATACATACATAACTCGAAGGGAAGCCTTTATTGAACCCTAAGACAACAGGTATATGTTTTTTGGGTAGCGTAGAAGCATAAGTGTATGTAATTAAACCTTCCGACAGCTCAAGTTTCCCCTGTTTCTAGCTTCAGCGCCATGCTACATTCTAGAAAGCACTAGAAGACATTAGACATCTTGGTCAAGTCAAGCGTGTAGGACGTTGGTTTCATTCTCCATGTTAGAAAACCGTAGATTAGATAATCGTATCTTTTTGCGACTTTGGCAGGATCCGTTTTTAGCAAAGAGGCTCTATGAAAACAGTCCACAACCTGGTCGTGCCATTTGATTATGTAGAAGCCAGCTCTCCGTGGATCCTTCTCTGTATTTTTCTGGCTTTATCAAGCGGTCTCTGACCTATCGCAGATATTTTAGTACATCATTTTGATCTTTAAGTATGGCTATGGATTGATCATAGAACGCATTTTCTTTGCAGCATCAATTTCGTAATTAAAGAGTAAATCCCAATAAATATCCACCAGCTTTAGGACATAATCAGGATGCGTGTGCCTCCTCAACCCAGTATTTTCCCTGTTAAAAAGGAACCGACGCCAGACCCTGAAGTCACATGGGATCATCTTAAGCCATATGGCTTCCATGTGGCCTCTTCCATATAAGTTCCATTGGCTCCATGCGATTGGTCTGGGATTGAACCAGTCTCCAGGTTGCGATTCTACATGTGGTAGTTGACAATAATAAAGGTGTAGTAAAGACTGATTTGATGTTGTAAAGAGTAAGGCTGTAAAGACTGCATATTGTCTATGTCCAAAGCTCAAATAACGAAGCCTTTGACCTCCTTATATGCTTGCGCCAAGCCTACTGAATTGATAGTGACCCTCCCTATACGTAAGTCAAGGGAATCCAGTATCTATCTCGTCATTTTAAAAGAGAAAAGATGGATATGATGAGGTTTTAGCAGGCCGGAGATTGATTCGCGATTGTGATGAGTTGAAGGTCTCCTAGTTTCTTGAGTGTTGACTCAGGGCGCAACCAGGAAATATCAATATGGAATAAGTTGAAAATACCAGCTCAATACCATATAGTCAGTCACTCCCGGGAATGATCGTATTTTTTGAAAGACGCCGATCAATTCGATGATGTCCTCTCCATCGAATTGAGTAAAGTAGAATCCATCATAAACTCTGGGGTCGCATGGGAACATTCCCATCCATAGAGCTTCATGAAGCTTGATGACATATTTGTTAACTGTTAGGCCAGGAACAATTCCTCTGGACATTGTTCGGTTCATCACGGGACAATTGACCGATTGATAACAGAAACATGTAGTAAAGATAGATTCAATTATAGTAAGATTATAATGACTATGTGCTGTCCACATTCAAGGCGCAAACAAGGAAGCCAATGACCTCCTTATATGCTTCTGCCAAGCCTATTGAATTGACTCTTTCACATTATGACTAGCTATATGTGAGTCAAGTGTCTATTTTATCACTGTTCAAAGAGAATAAGAAGAATATAATACAGCAGTTTTAGTGGACTGTAGAGATTGATTCATGACTATAATTGATTGAGTTAAAGGTCTCCGAGTTCCCGGGTATTGACTCACTGTGCAATATCAGATACGGATAAGATATGTAAATGCACATTAAAGGTGTAGAAATAGATACCTGTGGTTGTTCTAAGTATTAGCTCTCGGTACAATATCAGATGAATAAAAAATGGGTGGGTACCCCCTCGAATGCATGGAGTCATAGCCCTCCGATTAATCTAAGCTCTGACTCAAAGTCAGTTCAGACTTGGGGAAAGATAGATAAGTGCACATCAAATGCATAGAGAAATAGGTCCCTGATTGATCCAGGCCAGCAGATCTCCATCAAATCCAGGAGGCTCATATTACTGACTCAGTCCGAGCAGTGAGAACATAACTAATACCTGCATTATTAGTAAAATGGTACAAATATTGAAGTTGAGGAACACTTTGGATATCTTGTCTATCTGTATAACTATCCGTCTTTATAGGGTTAGGGCCATTTCCATCCGTGCCCTGAAGACAAAATACTGCATAGACCTTTGATTCAATAAAACAACTTCATTTCAATAATCATTACATGTATAGATTTTTGATTCATTTTGAATAAATCATTTGGGGTATAAATAGAAAGAACAAAGAATAGCAAGGAGAACCGAAAAGAGTCCTGATCAATGGATAGGACCGTAATGATATCATCAGAATAAGGAGAAAGAATAGAGAGGTGTATTATACAGGTTAGTCATAATATGAGAGTCATGGAATCATAAGATGGAGAGGAGATAGAACGAGTTCATTGTCCAGGTTGCTCAGTCACAGTCCATCGTCTTTTCAAAGCTGGCTCACGCGACTGCGCAATGGCAGCACCGCCCCATAGACCAAGTTGTGATTTTGGCTGTTCTGGAATACGGTCCTTGTCATTTTGCTGGTGCTCCTGGGTTTTGGGTGTTGATGGCTTAGCAATAGTCACTGTTTGCGGGGTTGAGTTATTTGTTTGGGCGTTCCGTTGCTCGAATTCATAATTTGGGATCTCGTCTATACTGTTTTCCTTTTCTTTGGATGCACCCCATAGACCGGATGTGCTACGAGTTGGATAGTGATGATGTCCGGCACTTGTTGTTGCGGATCTTTGGAGGCCACGTGGGCGGGCAGACTTATTGCTGTCTAAGTGATTAATCGTGGCTCTGAGAGGGTTCGATCCAGTGCGGTGTCGGTAGCTGAATATCGATCTCGATCTTTCAAGGGTGGTGGGGCTCGGCAGTTGTGGAATAGATAAAGGATTCGATGTTACGCGAAGATGTTCCGTCGATGCCACCAAAGAGAGGTCGTAGATGTGATAAAGGGGGATAGTGGATGGTAAAGAGTTGTTATCAGACTGACCGTTAGTTATAGTGTCGATTGATCGGTGGTTCGAGGCTTTTGTCTTGAAAATGTCTTTACGTACTGCCATAGTCAAGGACGCCATGGCCACATCAATTAGGACCGGCTGGTTTGTCAACGCTCCGATCAGAGCATTGCAGCCCGCTCCGTGAGTAACAATGATCAGTACGGTATCAGTGTCATCTTCATCATGATGATGATGGTGGTGGTGGTGGTGATGATGATGATGATGGTGATGATGGTGATGATGGTAATGGGATTTGTCCGGTCTCTCATGACTGTACCAGTCTATCATTTTCAGCAACCCGTTCCGAAATCGTTTATGCATTGCACTCCACTCTTCGTCGTACTCTCCGCCGTCACCCCAGTTTTGCGGATCCTTCATGCTATCCCATTGATAATCCACGTCAACACAAGCATCCCGTGCATGGGCAACGTAGCCCGTCGGTATTGGTTCTGAGGGCGATATAGCATAGGATGGGACTGGTGGTATGTATCCAGCGGAACAATCCTCGCGGGAATGCGATGGGGATCGTGAAAGCACATCTCTAATTGTGATTGGTTTAAGTGGACGGCTAAGCCGATTGCCATCCTCGCTCCTTGACTGACCTTCACTAGGCAAAGCATCTGCAAGTGAAGACATGCCAAAACTTGGAGTCTCATTGGGCGTCTCTGTTGATGGGGTTGTCTGGTTACTCCTCCATCCACCGGGGAAGTGTCCAGAGAAAGAGCTGCTGCCGACATTATTCGCACGGTGAATGAATTCCCCGCGTTTCAAGAGCTCCGCTTTGGCACTCGCTACCATCATAACTGATCCCGGAGGAGGCGTAATTTGATCAAAATAGTCTGGTGAAAGCCATTCTCCCAGAAACGCATCAATGCGAAGGAGCGTACGCGGAGCGACCTTGGTGCGTTTACCATGGTGGACTCGATCCTTCCCATTATGTCTAACCAACTGGTCTGACGATGATGGTGTCGATGATCGTATCGGTGTCCCCATAGGTGATATTTCTTCAGACGCCGGAGTAGTAACCGGGGTCTGATCAAAGGAATTCTCATTCTCGGCTCGATAAAACTGGCTCATACCAGCACTGATCGCAATGGAAGTCTGTATACATCGGAGAAACGGGGAGGAGTGTATAATGACTTTGTGTTTTCGTACTTTCTTGTGTACTTTTACGTGAATTCCCTCGGATGACGCTGTGCTCTCAGCCGTGGAACTGCTCGCCAATGATGTCGAGCTATTCGTTGCCGGTATCGTCTCGTCTTGCACCGCATCTTCTCTCGCTTTCAACAGACTAGCTATCCGTGCACCCAGCGCACGTCCTTGTATCCAGCCGCCGTATGTCAAAGGAGGGTCGTACGGTGTCGGAGAAGTCAGATGCCATTCCTTGTCGACAGCGTCGAGTCGCGCGCCGTGCCTGTCAATGCAATTAGTAATAGATCGGTGTCGTGCATCGCACTATTAGTACCTAGCTATGATAACAACGGCAGGCGGTTTGCCTATTTTAGCATCCTGTGGCATCTCCATTCTAGCGTCCATGGGATTGGTATAGCTAGCTATTCAGCTCAAGCTGTCAAGGTGGCCTTTGTTTCGTGTATAAAAAACGTGGGGTAGCTGCAGTTGCAGTCAGTGACGTAGTATTAGCTGTCAGTCATCCCTTCGGCTTCGAGGCACCAGCTTCAGCAACCTTTTGAAGGTCACAACGTGGTTCATTTAGAGAAAATGATGATCAAAGGATACCGTTGGTGGTCTGTGTCGTTGAGCTGCTTCTTTGAAATTTTTTGAAACTCTCGAAGCGGCAGGAGCATAACTTCCGAGGCCCCACGGCGGAGACACAGCTGAGGTAAGCCTGAGAAATTAGGCTGCTGCCATTCCCCGGCGACAAATGTAACCTCGCTGGACTCCGCGTGGTCTGACCACTGCCGCTGTATGGCTTTGCAACTATGTACAAGACAAGTTCAGGGCGGAGGGCAATTATAACGCATACACAGTACGACATGCGAGTCATCAGTGCTACACATGAAGTATGCTACGTGTCTACTGGAACAGTTTCACATCGGCGCACTGGCTTCTTGGCGTGTTGCTAGGGTATTTGCGCCATCGAGACGTGCATGCATAAATAGCAATCTGCTCTAATCACTGACTAGAGCTCGATATAGTCAAACCTTCTCGACTTGAGTGAACTCTAAAATCGGAACATTATCAGAGTAAACAGATCGTCGCAGATGCCTCATATCAACCGAAATACCCTCTCACCGTCCTAACCAGGAAATGTTGGATCCATGCCTAGACACTTGTCTCCCTCTCGGCCCAATGAGTCAACTCAGTTGCAGTCCTTCAGCTGGAAAGCTTGGAAAGAAGCGTCGTCGCTGGAAGGAGTGAAGCAGTGGTTGGGGTCTGCCCAAGTCAGTTTGACAGAGTTTCCGCCGCACTGCGCGTCTTCGTATGCTAGAACTACTTCTGGTCAGTTTCTCTCCGATCGAGGTTTGGGGTAGGGATACGGACTGTTACATCCTTTCTTGATCACATTACCAGAAATGGCCTTGACTGGCTTGCCGCCGGGGGGGGCATTGTGACAAGCATCCTTTTCAAAGATGGGCAGCGGGCCAGAACGGATAGTGCAGTTGCGGTCATCATAGAGGTTGATGTAGTTGTCTGGTCCTGCCAGGGCCAAAACAGCGAGGCCGAGGGCATAAAGGACGGAAAGCTTGAATGACTTCATTCTTGGGTTTGATAGTGTCTGGATGCAACAGAGAGCTGCTGATGATCAGTACCATGAAAGACTGAAACAATCCACAAGAAAGGATACTCAACACACTTACATTTGTCCAGCAAATAAGCAATGTGTGAAGAGTATCCTTGAATAGATGCTGTGAGAGGGAGATTGACAAGAAGAGAGGGCATGATGCCTATATTTATATTCTCAACAGGAGAACATGTCGGAGTCATATAGGGCACCGAGATCTTGGAGGATGAAAGGAGCTGCGCCCGGTCTTCCACCGGGCGTTCATACTCAGGGCGTTCTTTCCATATTGGGAATATTGGGATTTTTCGACTTCATGGTATCAAGGGCACCAGTGGTAGATATTCGATGGGGCAAGAAATGAATTGCACGACATAACTGTTGATTGTAGCAGCTTCAAGGGACTGACGCCGGCCTTGATATAAGCCCCGGCATAATTACGCTTTCATCTCTACTGTACATCTTTGCAGCCATATCATTCATATCCAGCATCAATCAAGGAGTGTAGCAAATGTTTGAAACTTGTATACTACCGCACTAATCCACTCTGGGGCAAAAAACGGTAAGACGGACTGCTATTGGCTGATTCTGGGACGATGACCCGGGTGGGTCCTTTCGATGAGACATTCTGTCAACCGCGGCCTCTCATTGGCCAGATCTGCTGCCTGTCATCGAGTTTCGCTCTGCTCCTATCTGGGAAGTCCACCTGATCTCATCTTTCCTACATTATTCTTCACGTCATCTTCCAGCATACTCATCCCTGCGGACTCATTCCAACGACTCCTAGGCTCGAGTGGCATCTATCAATCTTTCCACTTCGTACATACGATCGCTCTCGCTTTCACGTTCGCTTCCGCTCTTCCCGGGATCTTGCTTGTCGACGTGCTGGTCGTTAATCGCCGGAATACCGTCGTTATTCTTAGCATCGACTCATCTTTCGACTCATTCGACCGTCGTTGTCATATTTGCGACATCTACCTACTATCGTTTATTGCATATTCTTAGCGATTTGGCTGACAGGGATATCGAGAGGAGAAATACTCAAAAGAGACAGTGATCTGGATGGCGTAACCGCCGACGCTCCACAAACGAGACCAGAAAGTACTAAAGACGAAGGAGAGAGGTGCCGTAGTGTCGGACTCGTCTCCCTCACAAACCAATATTGAATATGTGGCTGCGATCTCCCATCTCGCTGCTGTTAGCAGCGTGCATGTGCTTACCATATGCAAATGCTGACACATATCTATCATCAACATCGTTGTCAACATGTCAAGACGACTCTCTGATCACTGCGAGCTTGTTTGACGTCACGTTCTTTCCTGGAAATGATACAATATACTATGATATCCATGCAAACGCTTCGGTTACAGGCAACGTTTCATTGACGGTACAAGTCATTGCGTACGGCTACTACCTCCAGCCGATCCATGTTGATCCCTGTGATGGTTCGTCGTTGTCGACGAATTTCTGTCCCATTGAAACTGCCGGAGAACCAATCGATCTTCAAGCCTCGAGTCCAGTACCTGCTGATATCGTGACTAGAGTTCCTGGTAGGAAACACTTCATTCTGTACAAATTTTTTACGTTTACTAATAAAATGCAAAGGAATCGCTTATACTGTTCCGGATTTGGACGGAAAAATTCGCATTCTCATTGATTCAACCGACCAAAATACCACAGTCGCATGCTTGGAAGCCGAACTTACAAACGGCAAAACTGTGTATCAGAAGGCTGTGGGATGGACATTGGCCGTCATTGCAGGTCTGGCATTGACAGCGTCTGCTATCGCGTCGGGTCTTGGCTTTTCGAACACTGCTGCCCACGTTGCCGCGAATGCACTGTCGCTCTTTTCATTCTTCCAAGCTCAGGCCATGTACGGAATGACTTCGGTATCCATGCCGCCGATCGTAGAAGCGTGGACCCAGAATTTCCAGTGGAGCATGGGCATCATCCGCGTGGGCTTTCTACAGACTCTGGGCACTTGGTACCAGCAAGCAACAGGTGGCACGCCGTCAACGTTACTCGCCAGCCTATCTGTGCAATCCGTCAGCGTTCAAAAACGATCCCTTGACTTGGCCAAGCGAGCGCTGCACACATTGACTGCCCGCGCAGACAACACTATGTACTCGGGTAATATCGTTCTCAAAGGCATTTTGCGGGTTGGTTTCCGGGCAAAGATCGAATCCAGCAATATCTTTATGACCGGGTTGATATTTCTGGCTGCTTTCTTTATCATCGTGATACTTCTTATCTTGGTGTTCAAGCTGTATATCAAACTTGCTATCAAGTGGGGATGGATGCCTCCTAGTGGATTTCAAGATTTCCGCAACGGATGGACCAGTGTCATGCGCGGAATTCTGTTCCGCCTTGTAAGTTCTATGCTCCACCAAGCAAGTCGCTTTATAACTTACTGACCTTGTTGTAGATTATTATCGCATATCCTCAGATGGTTGTGCTTTGTCTCTGGGAACTCACACGCCGTGACTCTGCTGCCGAAGCAGTCCTGGCCGTTCTTATGCTCGTCTCAATGACCGCAACTCTTGTATGGGCTGCTCTGAATGTGGTCCGACTTGCCAAGCGCTCAGTAGCAATGCACCAAAATCCAGCCTACATTCTTTACTCCAACCCCAAGTTCCTTCACACTTGGGGATTTTTATATGTCTCATATCGCGCCACGGCCTATTACTGGGTATTTCCTACGTTGTTCTATATCTTCGCCAAAGGCGCATTCATCGGTCTCTCACAAAAATCGCCAATCACTCTGACTATTGGTTTGCTGATCATTGAAACGACACAACTCATCTTCGCCTCCATTTTCAGACCATGGATGGACAAGAAGACAAACACATTCAACATCGCCATTTGCGCCGTCCATTTCGTCAACGCTGTGTTCTTACTCATGTTCACCAGCGTCTTTGATCAACCCGTACGTCCCTTCCCTCCCCTTCCCTCTAACCATTCAATCCCACTAATACATCATCCAGCCAATCGTAAACTCCGTCATGGGCGTCGTGCTAGTCCTCTACAACGCCATCTTCGCCCTTGTCCTATTACTAATGGTGCTTATATCCGCATTCTACGCAATCTTCTCCAAGAATCCAGATTTGCGCTACGAGCCTGTCCGAGATGATCGAGGTTCATTCATACGATCACAAACTCAACTTGATGCGCATAAGGAGTTGGATGCGCTCGGTGCCACAGCGAGAGGAGAGGAGAAGTTGATATATTGATCTATAAAGCAAAGTCTTTTATAATCATTTATTCTTTGGTTTTGTCTTGTCTTGGTTGATCATTGGGGTCAATTTGTGGTGATATATTCGGAGTTTTGTTTATCTCTTTTCTCGCTTGAGGGAAACGTATTTGACATTTGATTTGTCGAGGGCGTTTATAGTGATGGGCCAGCTTAGTGTATTGTTTATAGTTACTACCTATTATTGTACATATTCCATTTGTAAGAATTCTATGAGTCGGTGTTTCATCTTCTGTTGTAAAAACGCTCTTTCTTTTTTCTGTTTTCTGTTTTGGGGGGGAGGGGAATTGAGAATTAGACTAGCAAGTAAATCTCGACCGAATGGATTCGATTCATATCATATAACCATTAATTAATGCTTCGTTATTATATACAGAACAACCAATAGACTATTATAGAAGTCGCTGTCTGTCGTAACCATTTCTCCGAGCTCAACTATCAAAGGAATGACTCATTAATCACATAAACGGTATTAGTAAAACTCAACTTCATAATCATAAAGACGTAATAACCCCAAGTGATATTCAGTCGTCATTTTCCGGCGTGCTTTTTGCAAATCATAAATTCGATTAAAGAACGAGGAGAGCAGCAATACCAACTGCACCGGCAACGCCGCTACCAACAGTGGCCATTGCAGCTGCCGCGCCGTGGGATGTACTGCTGCTGGCAGTTGCGCCTGATGCAAGGGAGGTAGCCGAGCTACCGCCGCCAGTACTAGGAGCAGTTGTTGCACTACCTGCAGTTCCAGTATGAGTGGTGGTACCTTCAGCACTGGCAGCAGAACCGGTTGTTAAAGTACCTGATCCACTGACGGCGGTATAAAGAGTGGTGCTGCCAATTGTGCTGGTGGATGTTGAAGAGCCAGAAGAAATCGTTGTCTCTACAGGTTCAGTGGTGTATGGGCTGGATGAAGCGCCAGTGGCGGTGGCACCTGTTCCAGAGACAGAACTGTACAGGGTGGAGCTTCCGACGGTGCTAGTGATAGTACTAGATCCAGAGGTGAAGGTCGTCAAAACTTCTTCCGTGGTGTAAGGAGTTGAGCTAGCACCGGTCTCGCTAGCACCCTATATCCAAAGTTAGTTTGATTCGACACGTGATTGGTATGCTACATACTGTGCCTGAAGCTGTGCCTGATCCAGTGCCTGAGGAGTCGGTTCCTGTAGTAGTAGCAGGTCGGGTGGTAGACCCGGATCCAGATGATGCAGCTAATTGTACAGTCAGTCAAGGCTATCACATTAAGAGACGAAGTCTTACCGGCAGATGCGCAAATAGATGCCGCATATGACTGGACATCTTGCACGTTGTCGTCGGGGCAAGCCTCAACAGTGCAATCGTGGATACCGTAGTTGAAGTCCTGGTTGTTACAGAGACAGGCCAAGTCGTTGGCCTCGCAGCCCAATGACGAAGCTAGACCGACGACGTTGTTGTAGCACATTTGCTACGACTGTTAGTGGACGCGTGTTTTGTTATTGTTTCACGGAAGACTTACAGCGCAAGAGGTAATGTTGACAGCAGCGACAGAAGTCGCGAAGACAACTGTGGACAGAGCGACGGCCTTCATGGTGAGAAGTAAGTGGACGAGGGTGAATATTATCGAATGAATGTGATTGTATGTGTGAAAATACTGAGATTGTAAAACTGCTGGGGTCAAGATTGAGGATGAGACGAGCGCAAAGAGGTGTCGTGAAGAAAGAAAAAAACAAAACAAGGAAGAAAAAGGTCGAGTCTTTATGCACAACAGGCAAGAAGCAAATGGTGCTGGCGGGGAAGGAGGTCTCCTTCCCGAGAAGGGAAATAAATGCCCAGGGCAGTCCCGTGATATTGACTTTCCTTTTTTTTCTTCTCCTCCTGCTTTACTCTATACAGGCTGTCCGTCCCTTGAAAGCCACAGCTACATCCCCGTCTTCATGGATATCATCGATGCTAGTCCTTAGTGTGCGTTTATTTTGGGTATCTGACCAGTCGATGTGTGCTCAATTGTGATCTATCAGCCACACTTGTCAACAAGCCTTTACTGCCCACTCCGACCATGATCGAGTCCTGCATACTTCCACTACAGAATTTGGCCCTTTGTGTTTGAGCGGTGCCAATCCCACCATTCGGTGAATGATCGAAAATTTGGTCTACGTCTCAGCTGCATGAAGCTACAGCTCCAGCCTACTCGTCGCTTGATTTTACCAGACTATTATCTCCCCACCTGATGGCAAAAGCCACAGAAGCTCGAGTCAAGCTGGATATCCATACTTGGCGCCAGTGGATTTTACTAGATGCTAGCGTCAGGATGCGCTACGGACTACGTATTCTGTGCCACAAAGGACGAGATGACGACGGCGTACGGAGTACAGAGCATCGGAGCAAAACAAGGTGACTTTCGCTGCCTGACTCTATCGAGTTTTCTGGATTCGAAGTCTTTTCTTAGTTTTTACCGATCTGCAGAGAGCTAATGGCGCACTTTTCTCCACACTTGAATTGGCTCGCTATACATCATTGTGCATGGAGCTAGTCAGCTGTTGCGGAGCAACTCTTGTCTGGATCTCAAAGCAAATCCCGGTTCTCGATAACAACCGACGTCGTGCAAGTTACGTAGTACACCGCCAGAGGTGCTTGACAACTGGAAACATGGCTTGGAGTACAAATAATAGGACCTAACACTGCAATGATTCTCGATTAAGGAACTTTCCGGCCCCTTGCAGGCAGCATATCCTTCCTTCGAAATAGGACCATATGCTTAGCCATAAACTGGAGGACTGCTCAATCTCCCTGCGTGGCCATGTGCGTCTGAGTGATCAAGACCAACTTCGTGGCTTGACGCACAATTCCCACGAGTCGTAAAGATGGTGTAACTGTGTGATGTGGAGCCTGGAATACAGTTTGGAGGCTAGGGCGAGGCGATTCAGTGTTGGGTGGGTGATCGCTTGGCGCCACCTCATCGCAGGAGCTAATGCGTTACCGAAGCCACCCACATCCTGGGCTGGTGTCGTAGGCTAAAGCAGCTAAAACAACCCTAGCTTGGTGATCGAAGAACTTTCATTGGTGCAGATCAAAACGAAACTCTGAAGTTGCAGCTTTTTGAACTTCTGTGTTCAGTATATACCGAAAACAAGACTGACTACATGACACCGGAGAATTGCATACACATTTACCTCAAGCTAGTGATGGTGTTAATGGAATTTCAACACTCTACCTTCGTTGGTGACTACTTTCGGAGAAAATATTTCAGGAACGAGGAACTTGTGACTACATCTGATCAGTTCTTTGAGTCAGTCTTAAAAAAGACTCCGTGTTTCAAGACAATCGAATTCATCAATGGAACAGAGTTGGTCTTGTATCTCTTTTTCCATACTCCGCATTTGGCATGAAAATGCCTCGATCTGGCTATGAACATGATCAATCATTTCGGCCGAACCTGGACTCCAAGAATGGATTTAACACAACAGACGACAGTGAACAAGCGTGCAACTGCCTTGTTGTCAAGAGAAACAAGCATATTAATGGGATAGCGCACTCGTCTAGAAAGAGAGTCTACTGGTATCTATTCAATAACAATGGCCATCAGGGTTGGCAATCCCAGATCTTCAGTTTGACTCTTTCAGTAAGAACAATAGGCCTTGTTCAGTCTGTATCTATTCGCTGATAATGAATGCTTTATTGCGAGTTCTATGTTCTATCATGTCAGAAACGGCTTCTCAGATCACAAAACCATTGTTATGCATGCGGACTTCGCCGGTAGAGAAGGTTCTCAGATGCCATTCATAAAGAAGTTGATAAACAGCGACTGTTGACATAGCTAATTACTCACAGATTCAAGAAAACGATGCACTGCATTTTCGAAAAGTTCAAAATAATCAACAACTGTAAATCACCAAGTGTCTTCTTTTTCCTTCTCGTAATATTGCTTTACCTTTACAAGAAACACACCATTACCGACACATGAATATAATGGCCTCACAGGATAACTCAACATCACAGCCAACAAGCCAGAATCTAACCCAACCAGCCACACCAGTGCGACTGCATAATCGAGAATTCAAAGCCTGGCTAGTTGAAAAATATAATAAATGCAATGTCGAGTTTCCATTTTTGAAATCCATTCACCCGAACTATAAAGATCCCGCCGAGATTGATAGTCAAATCGTCAATCTATCCGATCTCGATGATCCGCCTGCAGATTTTCAAATTGCCTATCTGATCAACCGGAATCCGGCGATGCCGGCTGCTATTGCCCTAGTAGCTCATCATTTCTGGAACATAAACGCGGAGAAAGCACTTAAAAATTCGGAGGACAGAATTGCGGCATTCAGAAAGTTGGCCTTCAATCAAGACGAACGATTCAGAATCAGGAATGTCCACGAGCTCTCTCAGCTGTCACGCGATGCTGGACCGAGATTATTGAAACCCGAAATCCTCCGTAGGCTAGGGAAGCTGCCTATTAGTCGTCACTATCCGGACTTTTCAGAAGGGACCGATTGGGAAGAACAACGGACACGTCCTGTATTTCCTCCGGAGAATGACGGTGAAAATGTCGGAGATTCAGATGGGGGTAGCTCTGGCAATTTGACCTTGGAGGAATTGCCCCCTAATCTGAAAATTGTTCGGGAATGCCTAGAGAGGCTTTTGGTTCAATTGAGGTATCAGGGGCTTGCAGTGGCTTCGAAAGGGATTGATGCCACCGGGTTCCATGCCCTTGATGATACTTCTGAAGGTAGCCGTAGGAGGCGCTTACCACTTCGAAAGATACCCTTGGCACTTGACATCAAACACAATGTTGACCACAATAACTTCAACCCTTCTCGTATGCTATATGATTCTCGAGAGCGAGGCCCTGTCCATAACTCCAATGAAGTTATTGCTAAATCGAAATACGACTGCATAGCCATGGCTGCCAAATTCCTTGACGTTGGTATCACTGAAATCGATATCGAGAATCTCCAGGAGAGTGGTATACAAGAAACGCAAAGCCATCGACTTTTCGTACATCTGGTAAGAACTGACTGGAAACAAGAAGATAATGCTAGCACAAGACAGTCCTTTCATCGGTTTTTTGATAGCCTTGGGGCACAAAGTTTCAAAGACCTCTTGCACAAGTCGACTTTTTTGCGCGGGCAATTTAGTCACACTGCCTCCCCAGTTGTCAGATGTGCGAGTAATCATGAGACTACTCTGGTTAGGGCCACCAACTCCTTAGTTTGGCTTGAATCCTCAACTATCGATGACGGCCCTGCCGGTGCCACCATGCAAAAAATCTTGCAAACGCTCTTCTTGCAGTCGGTAAATCCTCCAGCACCCGCGGGTCAGCGCCAAGGTGACCATTGTGCTGTTGATAATTGCAAGAGCAAGCTGGTTGGAACGGGTATCTGCCAATCCATGCCCCTGCGCATAGCGGTCAGCTTGCCCCCACGGATCTCGCCTACAGATCATACTAGCAACAATATCAGGATCAACTACCACGATGAGAAAGAAGGTAAGGAGGACGTTGCGGTATATCGCTGGCTAGGCGGCATCTACGCTAATTCGGATAACGAGTATTCGGAAACTACTCGTTATCGGGTCTACTGGACTGATTCACTGCGGGGCGAGAAACCTAGAGGAACTATCTCGATGTATGATCCATTTCAAGCTGATGGTCAAGTGATTGAGGGGGTGCCTCCGTCTCATCAAAATGAGCCTATTCCGGGGGAGTGGTGGAAAGACACTTTCAAGCCAGTGATATTCTATGAACGCATTTTCAATCCCGACCTTAATGATATCACCCTCGCTGCTGCTGTGCTCGGCGATATAAAGACTGCTTCAGATGAAGGCCGGTATATCCTTCAGCTTCCAAGCTGCGATTGGGCCTTTCCTTCGTCATCCACGGACGATTCGGACAATCAGGGTGACTCTGCACCTTCAAATAGTAATCTTCCTTCGACATCCAATAATGGCACGTCAGGGCTTCCACAATTTCAAGGTGCAGAAGCATTTGCAGGTGCAAGCTTTGATGCACTTCTCAACAGTTCAGACAACAGCGGTGATACTCAAATGCAAGACGTAGTGGATTATGGCGACAATGATTACATCCAAGTCACTGGAAACACAGGGGCTGCAGAGAATGAATATACTGTGAATCAGCACGGTGGTCCGGTGCAGTCAATGATCCCAGTCTCACCAAGAAATGATGTGGGATTTGTGGCATATGACAGTAGTATGCAACAATCGGCACCTGATCAACCTAGGAGAATACTTGAACAGCAGTATACTAACCCATCAGCCACAAGCAACCATATAATGGGTCGCAATCCTCTCAATTCACGCAATATCGATA
Source organism: Talaromyces stipitatus ATCC 10500 (assembly GCF_000003125.1). Lineage (NCBI taxonomy): Eukaryota > Fungi > Ascomycota > Eurotiomycetes > Eurotiales > Trichocomaceae > Talaromyces > Talaromyces stipitatus. The sequence continues at coordinate 524,564 of NW_002990114.1, forward strand.
TCTCAAGTCAAGGCCCACACCAATATATTCTTGATCAGATCAATAATGGCCATGTGCAGAACTTTCATTCTCAGAACCTACAGGCAACTTCCCCGATGGGATTACTTCAGCCCCACGATATGCATAATTTCCACTCGACAAATCCCTCTTTTGGCAACGGTATCTCCTCCAATACTGCGGAGGGTATGGAATTTCTACAGGGATCACCTCCAACGCCAGACATCTTTTCCGATGTACACCAACAAAATGGAAGTTACGGAGAAGATAACGATTCTAACTACGGATTAGATGGCCTCAGATATGGATTTTATTAATCACACAACCAACATCAAAACGGGAACTTGTTTAGATGAGTTGTCGGATTTTCTATATCAAACAATGCCTGTTGAAGGTATCGACTTGGGTTTATGTTGAAGGACTAACTATAAGATGGTCTGCATGATTATTTATCCTCTTAATTATTGGGTTTGGCGCTTTATCTCGTTTTCTCTTGTTCTTGTCACGTTTTTCAGCCGGGAGTTCAGTAGGTAGATTTATTTAGTGTCTATACATAATCATTGCATAATTGAGACTGTACGCGTTTGAGGATGCATGGATATTCGAATCACATTTTAGTCGTAGTATAAGCATGTGCAAGTCTACTCCGATTGTATAAAGTATCAAGGTCGTAGAAAGGACCAGGAGATCCCTAAATAAAGAATATTGAAAGCTGCCTGGGACGTCTACATATTTACCAATCTATCTACAATCCAACTGTCGGAACGTGAATATCAAACCTAGCGCGTTTCGGCACTGGATATCAGTTAGTCTAACGCGGCACGTGCGTGCCGCGTTTATATGTAGCTAGCTATTCCCCGTCCCCCTTACTCTTGGGGGGCAGTCATCAATATCAGGAATTCTATACCATATTGATCAGGCTCGTCAGCTTGTCGGAATAGCTGTTCTACGTGACTAGTGCTAGCGACCTAGACGTAGATAAACCGACACCAACTATTTGAGCTCCCTCATAGAGCACCTTAATCTCCAAGAATGTCAGAAGTCTCGACTTAGCTATGGCCGTAAACTAAACCCTTGACTCGACATACTATTGATAGAGGCACTGGATAGGGGGAGGGGAAAATAAAAAGGATTAAATCTACTGAAAATAAAAACCTATTCGTCGGATCCAAAATTGCGGTTTGATAGAAGTGTATAATTGGCGTAGGTCATAGTAACTGGGGTGACACTGTAAATGCCAAGGTGGCTGACCAGGCTATAGCTCCCTGCAATGCGCAAGTTGCGCAGCAATGGTGCTAGTTAATAGAAAATATAGTATTAGTGAGGTGCAAAAATAATTTCAGCCTATACGATGAGAACCAATTTGCTCAGTGAGATATTCAAGTTTGCTATTGCAATGTAGATTGGATGCTTTAAGTAATGAGCTTCACAAGGCTCAGCGGGCATTCAATGGCTCGGCTTGAATAAGGTGCGTTTCTATACTGGTTATTTCAACATGCACATTAAAATATCTAGAAATGGACATATAAAAGTATTAGAAGTCACATCAATATCAAGAAGCGTATGTATCATATCGCTCTTAGGGTTTGAAGGGTCACCTGATAAATGGTCAAGCCCCCTTCCCCGCGTTTTTTCCACCTCCACCTTCCTTCCCCATGTTTTTATCCCATTCTTCTCTTCTTCCTCATCCCAACCTCCTACCTAGGTATTTACTGCTGAATTTCTTCATCTGAGGAACGCACTTCCCAATGGATCTATTAATTAGATCACCTCTATTGTCTCTATCGTCTATTCTTTGCTCTCTTCTATTGATCTATATCTCGAACGCGAAACGCCTCCCACCGATATATGGGGCGTAATGCGAGTAGCCTACAACTTCGCCTTGGCTACGACTTGCTGCCTCTGTTCCTCTGACTTGAGAGGTCCTGTAGGTGCTGAACTCTTCTTGGGCGCAGAAACATAGCCTCCAAGGACATTGTCGGTGTTCGTCACATTACCATTCTCGTCGCGCTTGATTCCAAGCTCGAGTAATTTCGCAAACACGTCAGCGAAGTGTTGGAAGAAGACTTCCTTATCATCCGCATACTTCTGAACCCATGGTCGAAACCCTGGGTCCGAGATCAACGCCATGTCGGTGGGTAGCATCATTAACGGCTCCTCCTTCTCGTCTTCAGGTGCGTCGGGATCGCTATAACTGAACTGCTTGACTCCATTTGATAGCGTTCGCGGTTTCCAATCGAGATTCAATAACAACCTGAAGAACTGGTTCGAGAATCGAGTGGGGTTGTTCACCCAAGGACCCTCAAACCCGCTTCGATCAATATGGCCCCGTCCTAGGTTGTGTGCGCCCGCTAGCGCGACAATTTCCTGATCGTTGAAACCCATGCGATAGAAGATGTGACGCAAATGATCGGCTCCCTGAGCTGCATCTGGTAAACGACCACGTGGAGGAAGCTTGCTGTCATCAACATAATCCGTCCGTCCAGGCAACCACTTCACATCCGGACCACCCAACTCCTTCAGAGCCACGACACCAGCCAGCGTCCAGAGATCAGCATATGTAATCCACGGGTGTCGTTCCTTCACCGGTTCGAGAAATGCGCGCGCAATTTGAAGTCCTGCATTCGCTGGGTCGCCGCCCTCTGCTTCGTATCGCATACCGGCTCCGTTTGATCCGCCCGTGTCTGTTTCTGCATCGTACGTGCCCGCTGAGTGCCTGATTGTGAAACATGCTCGTTAGCAAACTCGGTTACGCATCTCACATGAGGTGGCAAAGAATCCGCATAATGAAACAGGAAAATATAAACCCGACGAAGAAGCAAAACTCACCACGCTAAACGAACAAACACAGGTCCTGCGCTACCATCGTCATAACCAGGCTTCTCCAGCTGAGCAGCTATGTCCTTACGCACTGCGGCGTAGTCGCCCGGTTGACTGACCATCCTGGTGTTCCTTTCGGCCGAAAACAAATAAAACCTCGGGCCTGGTCTTGCAAATCTGGTCCTGTTTCACTTGTATACTATCGTTATAAAATCGGTATTTCCCAAGTCGCAGGATATAGAGAATGAGGATGGTTCGGAGGGAGAGGGCGAGAGCAGTGAAATGTTTTTTGATGGTATTCAGCATCTTGCGAAACACTCATTGGATCCGCATCTTTCACTCCTGTTGCCTCATGGTTACCAATGAGAAGCGTTGATTTGATAAAGAACCTTTCGCCGATTCGCTGCTTGGATCCACCACGAAGATAGAGATTCTTATCATTACCCGATGGGGGACTTGCCGAGGTAAATCGCGGTAGTCCTGTTGTGCGTCTGCTGTTGAATATTAAAAAAAGGACATTACCACGTGGATTTGCGCAACGATTTTCCTGTCTCATTTTGAAGTATTCGCAAGTGAGCCCCATTCGGGCAATAAAACGGGAAACAGCTTCCGTTTTCTGATGAGATCCAACGATCTTTATTGGAGTCGTTGGAGATGCAGTGTAATTCGTTAGAATAGCAGGAATAACGTGTCCGTGCTGCAGGAATGACCTGAAAGAGAGTATATATGGTATGTATATTCCACCTGGCAAAACCGTAGCGCCGAGCAGAGAAAGTGATACAGGATATCCCAATTTCACCTTTTTAGGTTCTACAACACTAGTTGTGTATCCTACAACAGCTTTCTGTGCACACAAGACAACTTCGGCGACACAAAGCGCGACATTTAAAGGAATTCTAGAGCGGCCTCCTCGCCACAGGGCATCGATGACACGGTTTCATAACTTGTCAACTAATACCAACGACGAATGCACTCGTTTGTAGGATTTGGATTCATGGTATGCGGTTTTATGAGCTGTCATATCCATACTCGCAAATGTTACACATGTATCGAAATTGCAGAAGAAAGAGCTTGGACAGCTCAGATTACATAAAGTGAATACAAATCCCTCATTTCGTTTTGGTTTCTCTCCTCAGATCACCACCGCAAAGAAGAATCGTTTTCGACCTGAACTACAGAATGGCGATTCGTCTGTCAAAGAGAATTCGTCTCCGATTAATAATACTGATTTCGACGTCATTCTTCGTTGTGGAAATAGCCGGTAATGTCTTCATCATTCATTGAATCAACGCAGAGTATAGAATAGGGTTACTCATCTAGCCACGTTTACCAGTCGGGTTCTATACACACTCCTTGGCCTTGATTGCTGACGCATTCCATTATGCAAGTTGATAATTTCATGATTATAAGGTATATAACGTCTTGCTGAGATATCTCTAGCTGAACGACCTCATCGGATTTGTTATTGCACTGGTTGCTTTAGAGGTATATTGACGCATCTCAGTGACATTCAACGCAGGCGTTGACTTGAGAGGGAATACAGTTGACTGAAAGCACTCAATCTCCGCCGACGTGGCTATCTTTTGGATGGCAGCGAGCACAAATTCTCGGCGCATTCTTTAATGGGGTCTTTTTATTTGCTCTTGGGGTTAGCACAGCCTTGCAGTCCATCGAAAAATTCATTTTCATGCACAACGGTACGTGAAAATAGATAGCTACGGGCAAGGATGCCGACTATGGCTAACTCGGACTGGAACCAGACATTACACGCCCGGAAAACATATTGATAGTGGCTTGCATCGGTTTGGTGTTAAATATTTGCAGTGTCATACTTATCCATGGTGTGCTTGTTGCGTTCTTATTTCCAATGGGCAGTACTCATTTTCTACTGGGACAGATCATGGTCACAATCATACACATCCTAGCGATGGACGGACAAGTAATGATCTCTTGACTCATGATCATTCAGAAACGGTGATCCTACCAGTCCTCAAACACTCATTACCAGTACTAACCATAGTGCAATCAACTTTAGATAGGAGACGTCAAGTCCAGTCACGACCTCAACTCCCTCGGTGTCTTGATACATCTGCTCGGAGATGCGCTCAACAATATCGGCGTCATGGTTTCTGCGCTTGTTATCTGGTTGACAAAGCATGAGGGCCGGTTTTACGCAGACCCGGCAGCTAGCATGCTTATTGCATGTATGATTATGTTGACTTCCGCCCCGCTAGGTATGTTAAACTCTACCGTTGTCTAAATGTAGCTTTATGTGTGTAGTTGACAAATGTGTTCTGCTCTCGTGTCATTATCGCTAACATAATACACACCCATTAGCCCTAAGTTCCGGTCGTATCCTTATACAGAGTCTTCCAACGAACGTCAACTGCGAAGACGTGAACAGAATTTTGACCTCTGTGAGCTTTTATTTTATGAGAACTTATTCCGTGTTTTGAGCTAAGTGATATAGGTACCTGGTGTCCTCGCAGTACATGACCTCCGCCTCTGGCGCCTCAATCATCACAAGAATATCGCTTCGGTACATGTCCTTATCGACGGTCAAACGAGTATGCGTGAATGTTCCAGCATAATGAAATCGATCAGACAGCGCCTACATGCACTCGGTGTACATTCGATTACGATACAGCCGGAGGTTGTGAGAGCATCTTATGTTGTCACTGGAGTTGCAGGAGACAATGAAGGAGTAGTACCGGAATATGGGAAATGAATATTTGCAACTTAAGAACAATGATGAGAGCAGAGAGTGAGGACTTATGAAAAGAAGTGGATGGTGGTTAGACTCAACTCAAGGTAACAAGGTATAGCCATTTCCTGTGCCAATTCCATCAGTTTCATTTGACTATGGCTCAACAGATCATGCTCCCTTTCACATTGGTGTTCACCTGGGCAGACATGTGCAAGGAGGCGAGGATGTACCTAAGTAATTGTTGACCGGTCAAAGATATACTGAACATCCGAAACATTCAACAAAAATACCAAGCCGTTGAGTTGATCATTTGCAAGCAATTCCATTCAGTTATTAGCGAACATAATTAAATTACATAATGATAAAATCTCTTCAGGAGTGACTAGGACATTTACCGATGGCCATCACTCCCTATTATCTAGGATTGTATGACCATATTCACCTGCTGACATGCTGTTTAAAACGGTGCACTTGATCCATCGACGTCCATGCATCCTTGAGTAGGTGAGGGAGGAGGAGAGGTCATGACCGTATCAGCAACGTCTTGGGTCTGATCACCTTGGCTACTTTGCAATCCTTGTCCTGCAACATTGGTGCCAGTCATCGTCGATTCGGAACTTTCCTTAACAGAATGCTTGGGGGAAGTCCGAAAACAACTTTTCATGGATTTCATTTCGGGGTAAGCAGTAGACGAGTCCGAATCGATGGGATTCTCATCGTCACTGTGATCTCCATTTCCTTGCTCTTCGCCTCTCTCTCTTCGTAATTTTGCATCAAGTCTCTTCGCTCTCTTTCTCTCGGCTCTTGCCTGCTTCTTGTAACGCTCCATACTCCGCAATGCCCATAGTAGCACCTCTTCATTATCGGAACGTTCGTCCTTGTAGATGTCGTTTAGGACTTGGTCGAAACCGAGTGTGTGTGTTGAGTCTAACACGCCAAGTTTCACATAGTGACCGACGGCCCAGATGCAGCCTTCAATGTCTTGAGCGATGGAGTTGATGAGGTTGATTTTCGCTTGGGTGGATAAGCTTGCGATGTTATGTGGCTTCTTGCTATTGTTGAGGCGGAGGAGGGAGAAGCCCGGTTTGGGAGTGGCAGGACGTGGCATCTTGATGTTGACTTGGTCTGTCTTGGTGATGATTTTGGGCATTGATGATTGTTCTGGTGGAAGTCGCAGAACGTAGCGTTATCGATGGGAATAACAAATGTAGCTATGACAGATATTGTGGTGATGAGTTTTGAAAGTGTCTTGATGGGGAATCTTGCTTGATTTATATGCCAGATCTGATGAGTTGCTCTTTCACATTGGCTCTATTGTTTATAGCCATAATAAGCGCAAAATAAAATTTCTTACAATGCAAACATACAATGAGTTTGATATGTCTTCTTTCTCGTCGGAGCTTTATTTTGGAAACAATGGACAACATCTGAAGAGATTACTCCAACCAAAGATCTATATACCGTAGTGTCCGTACAAATAAAGGCATATTGCATGTCTAAGGCATTCATTGCTGGTACTTCCAAGTTTTGCATATAGAACTGGTTGATAGTATAACTTTCACGTATAACTTGTTATTCCAAGCCTGTCTCAAGGTTAAGATCAAAGATGCTTTTCTTAATCATCTCTTGGTTATCCTGTCTAAATAATGAAGCACACATTGCATTTAAAGATCCTTGTTATTCCAGCCCTATGAAGTGTATATTTGACTTGAGGATGATAAATGAATAAATGTTAAAGGTCAATGGATGATTGTGTACCTTGCCAGCTGCCAACCCTCGGTTGACTTAGGGCTTGGCCATCACGGGACCATGACTGCCTATTCTGGATATTCATGGATGACGATTGACGGAAGACGTACAACCTGAAAATGAAATGGGCTGGATGTTAACTTAGTAGTAGTCTTTTAGTAATGAGAACGTCGAGTTTAATGTTTACAACATGTCGGTACAATTAGAGGCCATACCTTCCGAGGTTATATCCCGACCATATATGTGTACTTAGATAGTGAACAATTATACTATATACATAATTCCCTATCTACACAACCTCGGAAGGTATTGGATTAACGCAAACATAGAAGGACGAATAATTTGAGGACGTACCGATAAGAGACATTTAGAATATACGTCCTTTTATACAAACTATCTCGAAGCGAAAGGATTCGAGCAAAAAGTGTTCAGAAACAAGTCACACCGAGAGCGACAGGAAACTGGGAAGCGTACAAATAGAGAATGAAGCGTCGGAGTTCACTTCGGAGTTGGAGTTCAACCAACAGTCTGCAGTGAATGTCCGTCTGTGATTAGCCCAGTTGAGACTGAGCGATACCACCTTCCGAATTGCGATTAGAAAGCCTAGAGCTAGCGATAATTTGAAAGCGACGACTTCCAGTCAGCCTGTGACTATTCTAACCTTGAATCCCTATCTCCAGGCAGAAGAATACAATCACACACCAAGATATAGGGTGGACCAAAAATAATTGATTGCAAGATTTGCAATTCAACTACCTGTATCGCTTCAGCAGACAGAAATACTCAGAGCTCCAAAATGCGTGTCCGTGTGGATCAAGAAATTAACCCTAGGCTGCCACTTCGGTCAATGGCGAGGGTACGGCAATCCGCAACTGCCGATACAAATCTGATAGGATTGAAAGCTTCAATCCTGATACCCGGCCGTGGAGAGCCTATCGAAAATGGCGCACTCATAATTGACGGTCCGAAAATCGCCTGGGTTGGTCAACAATCCGCGATTCCAACCAAATATCAAGACGTTGATTTTGAGTACCTTCCTGTCCTAATGCCAGGTCTCTGGGACTGTCATACACATTTCATGGGACTGAGTGACGAAAGCGACACCATGCAAGCTGTATTCGGCTCTGCTGCACTAGCAGGTGCAATAGCTGCCAAGGAGCTCGAGACTGCGTTAATGGCTGGCTTCACCACGATCCGCGAAGTAGGCGGAGTAGCAGGAGAGATCTATCCCGCAATTAAAAATGGCACTATTGTTGGGCCGAATGTATACTCTAGTATCGGTGTTTTGGGAATAACTGGCGGTCACTCGGACGTGCACAATGTACCCATTGAAGCTGTTATTGCCAAACGAAATGAGGGGACATTTGTAGTTTGCGATGGTGTTTCGGACTGTATCAAAACTGTCCGGATGATGGTTCGCAGAGGTGCGACACTTATCAAGATTTGCGCAACTGGCGGTGTGGGCTCCCTGCTCGATGACCCTGAGGATGCCCAGTTTTCACCGGAAGAGATAAAAGCGATTGTAGACGAGGCGGCGCGCTCGAAAAGAATAGTTGCGGCACATTGTCATGGGAAAGAAGGTATAATGAATGCTCTACATGCCGGCGTCCACACAATTGAGCATGGCAGCTACCTGGACGAAGAAGTTGCTGCATTGATGAAGGAAAAGAAGGCTCTGTTCGTTTCGACTAGATTGATTATTGAAGAGGGCCTTAAGAATCCGAAACTATGGCCACCAAGTAGCTACCGGAAGCTGACCAAAATTAGCGAAGCGCATAAAAAAGCTTACGCATTGGCTGTCAAGTCAGGGGTCAAAATTGTACTGGGCACAGATTGGACAGCTGGTGAAAATGGAAAGGAACTTGCCTATGCAGTTGAAGCTGGCATGTCGCCATTAGAGGCTATTGAAGCTTCCACGGCTCGGTGTCCGGAGACGCTGGGCTCCCATTTTGCACCTTTGTCGGGCCAGTTGAAGGAAGGGTACGGTGCGGATGTGATAGCTGTGGCCAGTAATCCTCTAGATGACATTAAGGTTCTGGGAGAGCCGAAGAATATCACGCATGTTTGGAAAGGGGGGAAATTGTATAAAGGGACTCTTTAAGAGCTATCTATACACGCGAACGATTTTTTACAGCCAAGCTCAGTGCAGTATACATTCTCATCAGCTCCATAAATCAATCCTCGTAAAAATGAGTCACAAACGGATCATACGTCGCATTTCCATACGCATCTCCTCCATAACTAAGATAACCTGCTACCAAATCCGGCGATATACCGTGAGTAATCTCTGCCGCATTTCCCATAATCCAGACAGCTTGCATGCCCAATATCATATGTTGTAGAATATGGCAATGTAACATCCAGACACTATCAAGTCAGCGGAGTAATAAAGAGAAAGAACATCCACTTACCCCGGATCAGTCACTTCCGACCTCCATGCCCCCATCCCTGATTGGTATAATTGTGGCCGCCTCCGCGCTCTGGATCATTATACTTAAACAATATGCTCGTGTCCCGAGCAATCGGGCGATATACCTTTAGCTTCTCCTCGTTCGACGTGGCGTTATAAACACCTGGACCACTTCCCATGTCTTATACGTGAGCACCATGGAAGTGGAATGGATGTGCATCATATCCGCTGAAATTCCCAGCCGGCTCATTCACGAGAATAATATCGATCACTTCTCCCATCTTAGCTGCATAAACGTTGAGCTCAGGGTCCCATCCGTCATTTTGAAAAGCAATGTCGTAGTTTGGAATGGCTTTTCCCCCCTGTTCATAAATGCTCACAGATAAGGAGTATCGACAGTTAGCGTAGTGTCATTGTATGGAGTATCTCCTGTGTGTTCGTTCGTTTCGGTCCAGGTGCGATTATTGATGGTCCAGAATAGACCAGATGTGACAGCCAATTGAGCGGCACTCATGGTTACTTGACGAGTTACTTTATCAGAGCTTGGAAACCCATTTGATTTAAGGGCTCAAGGGTATATTCCATCCAGTCCTGTAAGGAATATGGAATTGACACGGGATGTTGGCCCGGAGGCGATGACGGCGCTGCGCTAGCTGACTGGTTCGAGGTGTAGGACAAAAGCGCATAAAAAGTACTGTTTTCTTCACGATATCTACTCTCAATCTGCACCCAAAAATCAGTTTTGCCAAGGACTTTTAGTTCATCCTCTGTCTTAGTACGGAGTAAGAAGTCGTATCGCTGTCCGCCACCCATTTGGATAATATCCGTACTTGCTGGTTGCGTATAATAGGAGTCTGCGGCGACAATGGTGAGATTTCGATGATCTTCAAGAGTGAAAACTAACGGACTCAATGCCACACCTCCGATTGCTCGGAATCTATATGTCTTGTTCGGTTCCACTTGGATAATTTCAGGGTGGCATGTATCGTTGGAGCTTGACGGAGGTGCATTATCAGGAAGCTTTCCAAATGCATCTGTTTCATTCCCGAGGAGCGCCGGAAATCCGTTTCCGTTGACTAGTATTGATTCTGCTTCTCCGGGCCTGAGAATAAGAGGCACAAGACAGTGAGAAGGCTTCGTGAACAGGCTATCAAAAAGCAGGATTGTACTAACCAACCCTGGAGCCGTTTCAAAGGAGCGGTTAGCGCATCTTCGACTGCCTTGTCCGTGTTATTAAACAGCTCGGAAAAGGATATCATTCTGTCCTCGTCATAATCATATGGCACCTCTCCATCCGCCTCCTCCACAATCAGGGGCCCAGAAGCGGTTACTGCTTGAAATCCGACATGAAAGTGATAGAAGGATGAGCCAGCTGCACCAATTTCAGGTCTGAGTTCGTAGTCAAAGAAATTTTGAGCCTTGATGATGTTAGTGTTTCGTTCATGGTGTTGGACGCGATGTAGTCTCACCTTGATAAGCCACTGGCTTGCTTGAGGCGTTCCATCGGAATATGGAGCGACAAACTGACTTAGAACCGTGCCAGTGCTGTGGAATGTTAGAAGGAAATTACATTTATTGGACTTAGAAAATCCATGCTCGTACCATAGTGGTATTGTCGTGTAACAGATCATTGTATACCCTAACCCAGGTTGTCTGATTCTCTTTCAGATATATAGCAGGTCCAGGGACGGTTCCTAAGATTGGATGCATTAGCACTAGTTGATATCAAAGCCCAGCAGAAGAGTCAACTATTGGGAAACAAACCATTGACTACAGCTGAAAGCCGTGTCCTACACGCAACGGTAATGTTCTCGCTAGCGATCCTTAAGATGTAATGAGGCTCAAACTGCTGTCATTCCTGACCTGGCGTATTGCTATGGCCAATGGCAAGTTAGCCAGGAGAGTATACCACAAGCGGGGGGAAGAGATAGTCATTTTTGCAGGCGCTCCTGATCCTGGATACAGCCTTCTTCAGTCTGATATTCTAAGGATGAAATGAGTATGGCGGAAAAAATTGGAGTTCCATCTCATTCCAAGGCTGGAATCTCGAGCTTCCATTTATATACCTAGCCATGAGACAGACAGAATAAGTCTTCATGCAACATGGTGAAATCGTACCCATATCCTTGTTAGTTATTGTCTCAGAGATTTTCAGGGGAAAAAGAAACAATGGAACCGGCCGTTAGGATTTCGAGTCGTATTGCACTCCGTGGACATGTAGATATTACCCTTGCGTTTTTCCTTCATGACTGGGATTCGCGACCTATCAGTGCATTTAGACCTGTTGGTACCAATGTTGGTCTCGGTCATTTTAAAAAGTCGGTTGGACTGGGACGCGCGCGCTGGCGCTAGCCTGCGTAGACCTGAATGGAACACTGAAATGCTAGTATACGATCTATCCTAAAAATCGCGCGCGGGGGGGTTGGTTATTGACGTGCGTTTTCTAGGCCTAGATATCTAGTCAATACTGATGAGCGCTTCCCTTGATGATTGCTTCGTTCCAAATATTTGAGATATCTCCTAGCACAGTCAGCTCCTAGGAGAATCAGTAAACAGAAATTTTTAATTTGTTGAATAAATATCCCGAGGTGCGCCGCTAGTTTGGCAATCGGGTGGCCAATCAGAGAGATTAAGCTAGTGTTTGCTTAAGATCTTACACGAGAGCACACGTGCTTGAGGCTGGATGTTCGGTTGTATTCCTAATAGCATTGCCTTCCAGTTGTTTGTTAGCAGTGCCTCCTTTCACATTGGATTGGTAGTCTCTGCTGGATAGACTTGTGGGTTGGGTTTGGGGTCATTATAACCCTTGCATTGCCAAAGCGCTGACCATAATTCTCAGGCATACTATAGTTATATGTAGAAAACTGAAGCTGACCTGATTCTTGGATAGGATTCAAAGGAAGAAGATAAGTCGTTTCACGATTATGTACTGTTTGTTGACCTTGAAGCAACCTGTCAACTGTATATTACGGCTAGGCCTGACATGGAATATGCAGCATAAAACCCACATGTTACGAAGCCAACTTGCAGGAGTGTTAGTGCTATTTAGAGAAAGCGTGTACTAAATGAGCTACCATCCTGGCCTGTCATTCACGACAGGATACGGAGGCGGTAGCTAAACAGACGGAATCCTTGTCCTCCGGGGAAATTTTGCAGAATGAGGTTAAGTAAGAACGGGCCACTGGAAGGTCCAAGTCAAATATTTTACGGAATGTCAGAATGTCGGAACGTTGGTTGGCTAGATGACTAATCGAAGGCGAATACTAAACAGTGTATATGCATGGAACTAGGTCTATTCTTTGGCACTCTCTCTGAGCACAGTTATCTAGGAATCTTAGACCTGCTTTTATATATAAACCCCTATAGAAGTGATATCACTAAAAATCGACACTTGTGCAAACCAAAGTTTCTAGAGATAGGCTATAAAATTGATTTGTAATGCTCAATATCGTGTCGGTATATGATGCCAATTCTCGAAACTTCTTGATACGCAAATCTTGTCCTATTCCCAATTCCTATCCAAAATTGGCTTAGCTCATTCTAAGTTCCAACACAATACAGAAGTCGAACTACGGAACGGTTCGCAAATACCATAAAAATACCAGAATCCCTTGAAGGGCGTTTTTTTTAGTGAAATATTATTACGTTTAAGTTCCGACATTTTTCCCCAGAGAGGATTAAGGGCCTTCCATAGGTATACCAGAAGGCTTGGCAAAAGGGTAGAAGAAGGGTATATTGCAAGGAGAGCAACGATTGGATATACCGCAAGCATTCCACGGATACACCATCGCACGCATAGGGATGGTAGAAGGATTGGTCTATATAAACACGCTCATTACCATGTATTTAGTCTTGTTCTTCATTGCTCTTTCATAAGTCACTTTAATACTACAGTAAGAGTCAACAAGGCATTCTAACTCGTACAGGCACCAGGCTCTGGTGCCTGTATGGGGGATCTCTTCTACCTTTGTTGTATTCACTCTTGTTAAGAATACCCTCTCTTATAATACTTCATACTCCCCTTACCATTGTTTACTCGTGTTAAGTGGAACATGTGTGTGGTTCAACCCTTTTCAACGTATCTCGACACACATCTGTACAACGAATATCCTAGGTGGATCCAGGTCCGTGACATCTGCATTATGTTTTTGTATGGACATCTGTGTCCGAGTTTTCTTTCCTTAGATAGACATATCAACCCTACGCGTTTCGGCACCGGATATTAGTTAGTCCGACGTGGGTATCTAGCTAGCTATCCCCGGTCCCCCTACTCTTGGGGATCAGTCACAATATTAGGAATCAACATAGCTTCATATTGTCAGGTTTGTTAAGCCGCTCCGTGCTCGCGCCTTACTACCGTATATGCTTCGTAATACGGACCGTAGTAAAACCAACAGACACACAATATATACAATTCCACGTCCCACTCATGTTTACAGTACAACCACATTCAGGCGGATCAACCTTTTTCCGTGGGCTGTCCGATATTTTGCGTGACGCGTTCCTCAACTTCACAAGCTCGTGTAACAATCCATAAGATGGCCCCTGACAAGAACGATTCGCATAGATTCAACACGCTGTTTCTAAGGCCAAGGCGAGTACAAAAAATGCCTTGACTTTTACGCAGTCGTTCTCAAAAAGCCACATGGAAAAAGCCACGGCCTAATGAAGCTTAATACCCACTTTCAATCAATCTGATAAAAATTTTTAGCTTTGTGTAAGCCATCCGGGTGAGAGCATACGTAAAGCTGAGTCGGTTACTTTTATCCGACGTCACGACATATTTGTTGGGCATGGATATCCGTAGAATTGATAGATATGCGATATAATCCATTGTGTATATTTATATTGACATAATTCATTCGCCGCAGAATCTGGTAAGAAATGATTCAATTCTATCTCAGGCTTCGCATCAGATGGCTATTGGGACAGTAGCAATTAGCAGGAATCTGTCAAGAATGCAATGAGCCGGATTTGTTCCGGCTAGGTCAAAGAATTCTCTATACGACAAAGACCAACAAATCCACCGCGTGATAATTGTTGGCAGCAATCAAAGTCCATGCTGAAAATCACTCGTGCCCAGGCCATATGGAGTGTTTTTTATCAGATTGAGCCTTGGAAGCGCCACAGTTTGCAGTGGGATTACAGATACGAGTCATATCCTTGTACATACGCCTGTAATATTGAATAATCCCATAGGTATAGCAGTATCAAACAGTATGGTACACAAACTGTAATCTATTTTCCGCGTGGCCGACAATCGGAATGAAACGTTGGCTTTCATTGTCCAATCAGAATGCCCTCTGATTAGATGGTTGCGTTGATTCTTTCTTTTTTATCAGATCCGCTTTCGACACTAACAAAGTTATCTGATCCGGCCATTTTCCCCTCTTGCCTGCAGACTAAAAGAATTCTCTTCTCTCGGTATTAACTTGTCTCGAAGAACATTCGTTCTAGACCTGTTATCCCTCTTACGGAGTAGTGCTGATGCGCTGTACTGCGTATATATATTCTTAACGCATGTCCCATCACTAGCCTCTTTTTTCGTCAAGAATTTTTTCTCGTGGTGTGTTACATCGGCTTGGTTTCGATCGTCCTTTTCCGCAGTTCCTGAAAAGCGGACAGCCTTCACCATCAACATGGGTGTTCTGGACAATATTCGTGGTCGTGACACTTCTCGGGTCAACGCTGCTGCACACCAGGCCGATACAACTGAGGTTCCCGCTGATGAGAAATACCCAGGCCATGCCCAGGATATACCGACTAGCGACTCCGACACTTTGAGCTTGAAGGCTCGAAACGAGAAGGAGATCCAGGAGCACCCGGACCAAATCACTGCCAATGCAGACATTGGTGTTCAAAAGGCAGAAGCCACTGCTCTTATCTGGACTAAGAAGACCGTTTATGCCGTTTATGCATGGTGAGCATTTACTTTCTCTCTGTCCATGACATCAACCTATAACTAATCCCGATAGGATTTGGGTCTGCTTCTTCATGCTGGCTTTCCAATCAGCTATAGGCAACAACCTACTTTACATTGCCTATGCCGACTTTGCTCAAGCCCCTGCTGTGTCTACCGCTAGCATCTTAGCTAGCGTCATCGGTGGTGTGCTCAAACTCCCTATCGGTAAGACCCTCAACCTAGTGGGCCGTGCTGAAGGCCTTTTATTCTTTGTCGTCATCTACGTTTTGGGCATCGTATTGCTCGCCTCGTGCAACGGTCCAAGTGCTTATGCAGCTGGTTATGTGCTGTACTGGATTGGCTACGATGCCATCTACCTCATCCTCGACGTCTTCATGGCAGATACATCAGGTTTGCGTAACCGTGCTTTTGCCTTTGGATTCGCCAGCACCCCTTTCATTTGCACGGCATTCACTGGCTCATTGGCTGCTCAGTCTTTTGTTAGAACCAGCGGATGGAGATGGGGTTACGGCGTATTTGCCATCATCATGCCTTTTGTATTTGTCCCATTGGCAATTGTGTTCAAGTTCTACGAGCGCAAAGCTGCGAAACTAGGTCTGTTCAAAAGAGAGGATAGCGGTCGTACGGCAATGCAGTCAATTTATCATTATTTTCACGAGTTTGACGGTACGTTTCATCCACGGATGTCCTCGGGCATCGAGAATCCACGCTAATATATCCCTGCTAGTGGTGGGCGCCTTCATTCTCATGGCAGCGTTTGTTCTGTTCTTACTCCCATTCAGTCTGGAGACATCCAACCGCATCACGTACGATAGCGCCGCTTTTATTGCCATGGTTGTTTTCGGAGTATTGCTATTCCCTGTCTTTGCTGTCTGGGAAGCATACTTTGCGCGAACGCAATTCATCCGCTGGGAACTATTCAAGAACCGCACCGTCCTCGGTGCGTGTATCTGCGCCGCGACTGTTAACTTTTCCTTCTACTGCTGGGACTTGTACTACTACTACTTTGTTATGGTGGTGTACAACCTTGATATTTCCATGACCGGCTACATGACACAGATCTACAACGTCGGATCGTGCTTTTGGGGTCCCGTTTTCGGTGTGTACGTCCGATACACAAAGGAATTCAAAAAGGCCTGTTTCTTTTTCGGAATCCCACTTTTACTGCTCGGGGCAGGCTTAATGATTCACTTCCGCGGCCAAGATGGATCTATCAACTATGTTATCATGTGCCAAATCTTTATCGCTTTCTCTGGTGGTACTCTGGTCATTGGTGAAGACATGGCTGTTATGGCGGCCTCTGATCGCATGGGTGTGCCCATGATGCTCTCACTCATTGGGCTCGCCAGTAGTATTGGTGCATCTATTGGATCGGCCGTTTCTAGTGCCATATACGCTCGCACATTCCCAGCGGGTCTTCTCCAGGCTCTGCCGGAGGATGAAAAAGTCAATGCTACATCCATTTATCTCGGTGGATATGCAAGCCAGATCCTGTACCCTGTCGGAAGTCCAACACGCGATGCTATCGATTACGCCTGGGGGTACAGTCAGAAATACGGCGCTATTGCTGCTACTTGTGTAGCTGTCTTGTTGATTCCTGCAGTTGGAATGTGGAAGAACTACCGTGTTGACAAAAAACAGAACAAGGGAACTCTTTTTTAGGTTTATCTTCTGTTGGTTTGGATAGTTGAGTGGAATCAGGAACCATGTTGTATAGATCGTGTCATATTCCTGATATACATGCACACATCAAAATAATGCGACCTCGCTAATGAACTAGATTATTGTTGAATGAAACAATCATGTAATACTATCCATTGATCAGATTCCCATCCTGTATCAAGCATACATGGCCACCATGAATAAAGTGGACGGCCTACAGACCATTATAAGTAGGTTCAATTAAGCATTGACATGGGGTTGCACAACACATTCCTGCAACCTTACTCATGTGAGTGCCACAAGCTGTCAGGGATGTATCCATGAACTTCGAGACCTGTACAGGACATGAATATCATTTCATTAGAAATATCTCGGCGTGACCATGATAATAAAACACATATATCAAGACCTAAATCTTGCGTATCACGGCCCACTCTCGTCAGATGCAACCCTAACAACAACCTTTCCCCTAGCCCTATTCGACCTCAACTTCTCAAATGCTTTGACAGCATCATCAAATTCAAACACACTATCAATAACCGGCTTCACTCTACCCTCACGCATCCAATCCGCAATCTGTTTCAGATCTTCAAACCGATTCTTGAAGAAAACTAATTGATACGGTCGCTGTCCGCCACCTAGCACCCGCGGAGTGACGAAGCGCCCTACAGTGGAAAAATGAGACTCATTCCCAACCTGTGCGAAGATTTTGCCGGGAAGTAGGAAATTGTGGCTTTCACGGTAGAGATTGTCGGGTTTTCCGATCATGTCTAGGGCTAGACTGAATAAGGGTCCTCGTTTGCGGAGGTAGTCGACCACATCGACTGAAGTATAGTCGAGGACTTCATCGGCACCAATGTCTTTTAAAAGCGAAGCGTTGCGCGTGGAACATGTGGCTGTAACATGACAACCCAACGCTTTTGCGATTTGGATTGCATAGGTACCGACACCACCAGAACCGCCGTTAATGAATACGTGATCGCCGGCTTGGACTCGGTCCTTGATAACTTGTATGGCAGTCTGACCCGCTATACCCACCGTCGCGGCATCAATCACATCCACCCCCTCAGGAACAGGAACAACCAATCGCCCATCAGCAACAGTATACTCCGCCAACGCACCATGCTGTCGCGGTAAAGGCAAACATCCAAAAACGACCTGCCCTAGTTTAACATTCGTAACCTTGGAACCAGTGGCAATCACTCGTCCACTGAAATCCATACCCGGCGATGCCGGCGTTGAGACTACGCATTTATATAGTAGACCCAATCCCTCGGGGACTTTGTAGTCTGCTGGATTGAGGGACGTGGCGAAGACTCTGATGAGAACTTCATGGGGTCTTAATGATTGGCCTGGTCGGTAGGCCGTGTCTGATTTGGAGAGGTTTTTTTCCAGGCCGCCGGTTGTGCTGGTCCAAAGCCAGGCGGACATAATGGAAGGGATTGTGGAGGTGTTATTGGTCATGATAGCCACAAGTGTAAATCGGAGATTCACAGAGAAGAAAGAGGTATGGTATACTGAGAGAGGGATTCGAGTAACTCATAGAAGTCGATGTATGTTAAGTCACTGGCTGGCTTGAGTTGATATGATACAGAGGTGAGACTCCAATCAAAGAGATGGAGACGTATGCACGGACCACCTGAGATCGATCGGCTAAGTACGAGAAGTTATAAACACGATGCAACTCTCTCAAGTCCTCTTCTTTCGTGATTATTCAGAGGATAAAGTCCTTACTATATATGTCTACACAAAAGGAAACAGATGTTCTTGATGAATTTTGCTGATGTAATGGGTTCAGGCCACAAGGCACAAATGCACAAGCCTCCTCCAAAAAGCTTAGCGCGCTTTCCCAGGAGGACCGAGGTACACAATGACATCATGTTCGTGAACCCCCTCAAAAGATCTCCAGGATCTTCTACCAGCAGACGAACTCCTCTTTCTCCCATGTCTAGCATGGATTTATGCTTATATATGTTTGCTATGTGATATTGTACTTACATATTTTGATTGTGCTGTTCAACATACGCTATCTGTATAAGATTTTCTCATCTTACAACATCGCATGATACCTAGCGCATCTGGTCTTCGCTAGGAGCAATCGCGACATGCCTCTGACTACAGCTTGCGTCGGGGTCAGTGTGATCCCGACAGTATTATCGACATGGTTTTCTCATGTGAGTTTCCTCTTCCTGATAGTTTGATCGATTGAGAGGTTGCGAGGTTGCAGCATATCTAACTAACGGGATATAGTACCTCGACAGAAAAACCCGACACCTAAAACCCACCGCTCACATATCCTACGATGAAGGTCTCAATGTCGTCCGAGCATTTCTAAAACATGCTGCGCATCATACCGTTGAGGATTTACAGTCATTCACCGCGCAAAAAATTCCATCACCGACATGGGTCAAAGTCAAGGAACAAGTTGTCCCAAACGAACACCTATCCAAAGCCGCTGATCACGTCAATGCGCAATTGGGTGAGAGGGGAATTAAACGCGTTGGGGGAAAGACATGGTGGCAATGGCGCGTTCAGCAGGGAGACTTAAAATGCGAATGGATTGAGATGAAGAGCGACTATCGGGCGAGGAGACAAGCGAACGGGCATTGTAAGCGGGTCATGTTGTATGTGCACGGTGGTGCGTACTTTTTCGGTAGTTTGGAGACGCATAGGTATCAGATGCAGCGCCATGCGCGGAAACTCAAGGCTCGTGTTTTTGCTCGGTATGTGATTGTTCCCAACTCATATGACTGATTACTAACTTGTATGTAGTAAGTACTCTTTCGAACGCTGAAGATCGATAAGCTCACCTAACTGATGGTATAGCTGCATATCGTTTATCGCCGCAATTTCCATTTCCTTGTGGATTGCAAGACTGCCTGGCAGCATATCTTTATCTACTCACTATGCAAGACCCAACAGAGATCATTTTGGCTGGTGACTCCGCTGGTGGTGGCATGGTCCTTGCGTAAGTTCTCTTGATTCTTTTCATGTAAAATTATCTAACGGTACTAGTATGCTAGTCATCCTTCGTGACCAGGGTATTCCACTACCCGCCGGCGCGATTCTCATCTCTCCATGGGCAGACCTGACACACTCCTTTCCATCTGTCGCAAAAGCAAGCAACCTGGATTACATCCCCGAGCATGGCTTTATGCATCGTCCTTCCCGCAGCTGGCCACCACCGAACTCGGACGATTTGGCATATATGTATCAGGATGCCCATAACAAAGAGGCACTGAATCACAAAGTCGAGAATCATCAACAAACAAATGGAGCCCAGAAGACAAACGATGACCAACAAACTGCAATTCAAGGATTTGCCGTGCGAGAAGGAGATATCAAAACCGCCGACCATACATATCCTGGCCTGCACACTGGTATTGATCGAGTCACAACGGCGGATATCGGAACGATTCAAGCAGACAATGTGGTCGTGCAAATGGAAGACAATACCGTCGTTGAAATCAAGGATCAGATTCAAATGTATGCTCCGAATCAGATGCTGACGCATCCACTAGTATCACCGGTGTTGCAACCTTCTCTTGGCGGTTTGCCGCCATTGCTGATATTGACTGGTGGTGGGGAACTGCTTCGGGATGAGCAGATCTACCTGGCACACAAGGCAGCAGACCCAATGGCTTACCTTCCGGCTGATATCTTTCTGGACGAACATGATCCTGATAGAACGATAATACACAAGTATGGACCAACGAACGTACAGTTACAAGTCTGGGATGATCTATGCCATGTGGCTCCTACTTTGAGTTGGACAAGACCGGCGAAGTTCATGTATCGATCAATTGCACAATTCGGTGCATGGGCTTTGGCACATGCTCAACACGAGGACATTGATATTCCTGAAGATGACGCTTCTTCCATCTCGAGTGAATCGTCTTCAACCTCGGACAATGAAGAGCCGACAGCATCTGTAGGAGTAGCAGGAGACCCCTTGCCACCTTTCCGAAAACACATGATCCGACAAAGAGTTGATAGACACGGCATGGTATACCATCTAGATCCACCTTCCTCCTTGCCAGCTCTTCAACAACCGCGTGAAAAAGTCGGCGCCTTAAATCCTCCAATCGTCAAGAAATGGTTGAGCGCGAAGAAAGCGTGGGACGAGCGGTTTGCGAAGGAGAAACTTACCGTCCAACGTCGTCGGCTCAAAGAATTTGAAAAGGGATATCTTGGATTTGATGGTGAACTTCCTCCTGCATGCTCTATGGCTAGTAGACGTATGGAGGAGGATCTTGCTCCTGCCAAAGTACGCAAGAGCTACGGTATGATGATGTGGTCCCTTCTTGGTAGTAAACACGACAAGGAGATTATCACAAGGGAAGCAAAGGAAGACACTATCCCGCATGTCAGCAATGTACCATCGGAAGGTAAGGAGGGTCAGGGTGATACGGACATCGTCGCGCAGAAGACGAGGACATCACGAAAGAGAAGCATCTCAAAACCAGATCGTGGTAAATTGGCTCCTCCCCCTGCGGATGAACGTTCTCGAAGTCGACCTAGGAATCGATCACGGATTGTCAGTGATGCCGGCCAAGCGAAGGAACTCGAGGTCGATCATTCTTCACACCCAGCATTGAGGTCAGGCACATCTACACCTGTGATACTGATTCCTGGAGTTGATACCAATGACGATTCCCAATCTGGAAATAAAACAACGGACAACGCAAGTACAATGACACTCCTCAACGCTGACGGTGTTCTCACCACGACAGATGCATCAACCATGAAATCTTCTGACCTGCACTCTCTATCATTAAGCGAACAAAACGGCAGTGCCACGGCTACGATATCCGACAGTGGGCCTTATACTCCGAGCATAATAACCACGGATGCCGCGCCGGATTTCACGATGAACGAATCAAACGCTAGTACAATCGCTCTTCGACATGTTCCTTATATTTTGAAAAAGGAGCAAGAGCACGATGCCGAAAAGAGCGAAGTTGAAATTCAGACGAGATCGAGCACAGTAGACGAAGTTTCGCCACATGCCGAATGCGACACTACCAACGGAGAAACACCCAACGCTAGCGCATATGAGGCTAAAGAGGCGTTTCCATTCTCGGAGAAGGAGGAGAGACCTCAGATGCCTGATCGGGAGGAGTTTGTGACTGCTGAAGAGATTCAGTCTTGATATATCCCCACGTTCGAATTCGTTCGTCCATGCACATTTCTAATTTCGTTTTTTGGATTAATTTACACGATATCCCCTAGCGAGTAGCTGTTAGTCTTGCGATTCTGATGTTTATCTGAAATTGTGTACATGCATCGTCGATGATACTCGTTTCTTTTCATTAAGTAAAATTACAGCTAGAATATGAGGACCTGTAAAATCGACTCTGAAAATGACCGCTACTGAGGCCTCTTACAGCGTCATTTCCACCCGTAACTCCTAGTGGGAAGCCGCCGCTTTAACGTCTCATATAGGATCCTGAGAACCGGAAAATATAAACAAGAGGTGGAAATTGGAGACTAGACTCTAAGTCTGGTACAGTGAAAAGACGCATCTCGGCTGTGCAAGGCAGGTCTCGGCGATATAGAGTCACGTTGCCGCTTGACCTCGGTGGTAACAGTTCGACAGCATGATTTCCATCTGTAGTGACGTCTAGTTGCAGCTTCAAGCCTTTGGGAGACACCTTGCTAAAAGTGCTCCTTACTGCTGCCTTGAAGCTATTCTTACTGAAGCTCTAGATAGTTGTTGAAAATTGCAACTTTCTCCTTATTGAGCCTCACGCCTCTTCCTGATATCAACATAGTGCTAGGTGCACGCGAGGATATTTCTTGCGTCGAGGTTTGTTGGGCTCGTGCGCCTTCCTAAAAGAGTTGTCACCTAGGATAACAGCAACTGTTTTGTGAGGTAACAAGGTGTGGAGTCGGATTTTTTACCGCCTTCCTAATCTATTTAAACAGTCCCCCATCTGTAATTGTTACTTGTAATTACATGTTGGTAAGTCATGTGACAGACCTGGTGTGTCGGAACTTAAACGTAATACCATTTCACCAAAAATGACGCTAAAGGAATTCTGGTATTTTTGTGGTATTTGCGAACCGTTCCGTAGTACTCCTTCTGTATTCTGCTAGTCACGTGATTTTGGTTCCAACATGGTGATCTCATCGCAGCCAACCTCGACTCCTCGCTTTTCCTTCTCATCGCCCTTAGTAAGCCTTGAACTGGAATGACAGTATTGTAAGAATCAATATCCTGTTGGAGAAACATACATACACTCTGAAATGAAGATGAACCTAGATACAATACTAACAATCCGCGAGACTTGCCAAAACGAAGTTGAGATTACTGCTATCTGCTCTCAAGATAGAGTGATTTGTGATTTTGAATGCTCAGGATTAAGGGATTTGAAGATATCTCAAGGATTTCCCACACAACAATGGCAGACCCATTGATCTCAAACCCCTCATTTCCACCACCTTCGTCCACGATATCTCCTTCCCTCCGCTCACCGTCTTCCGCTTCCTTTTCTTCCTCTTCCTCTTCCTCACGCCCTTTCACTTCGCACTCTGACTATTTACCCTCCGATTGCGAGAAACATAGTTGCTGGAACTTTTCTTCGGCCCAGAGACCGTTGCGTATCCGCGTGACCATGGGACCCTGCAGTTGGAAGTACTGCTCCTGCCGACAGGGGACCTGCGTCACAGTCTTTCCTAATGAAGTCCAAAACTGTGGTTGTGGACATGCTATGGCTGACCACGAAGACTATGGTAAGTTACTCTTCCTATTGATATACGCTGCGTCTAATTTTGCCGCCCTACAGCCACACAAGAGCCTACGGTCACACCAGCCACTACGAAAGTCCTCCCAGCGCGGATCTTTAAAGAACCAAGTGAGTAACTGTTTATTGAGATGTGCCCTAGAATAAAACTAATGCATATAGGTCTTGTATTTCCCATCGCTGAGCGTACAGAGCTTGTGGAGGAAATTTTCGTATGCCTGATAAGATTCCCCATAGTCAGGATAAACGGTACCCCCGCTTCAGGCAAGACTACTTTGATGAAACTTATGACCAAGCATCTTTTGAAAAATAAAGAGGACCATAAACCAATTTATGTTCTGATTGGTTGGGAATACCAACGCGTTAAGGATGCCAGTGGATGGGCTAAATACTTGGAGGAACAGACGGGGATAAATGGCTTTGAATGGATAAGTCATTCTGGTTATTTATTTCTCGACGAAGCTCAAGAATCTTATCAGGATACTGAGTTGTGGGCTGGACTTTTCAAGGATCTTGACACAAGTTCGAATTGTCGAATCCTGCTCTTTACTTCTTACGGATCCCCAGATAGCATATATGAAGGATTCGATAAGCCAACATTCAGAAAAACCCCAATGACGTTCGATCCAGCGCAACAGATATCCCTAAATCCCGACTATTCTGTGGTTCCGGACTACAATCCGGTTGGTCTGCTTCTGGGTGAAGGCGAAAGCATGAAACTTATCGGAGATTTCATGAAGAGCCGCCACTCGTCAGTTTTCACTGGATCTATAACAGAAGATTTTAAGCATGGTGTCTGGTAGGTCACCCAAGGCCATGTAGGACTGATCACATCATTCTGCGATATTCTAGGATGGTCAATGGTACGTTTTATCCTGAGTTTCAAGCTATTTATTCAGCACCGATTAGTTGACGTATCTATCTTGATGCTTCCTATATTAGAGCCTTCGTCCATATAGACATTCTGATCTTCACTGGAAAACAATTACCGACGTTGTTTTCAGAGACCCTGTTGAGTTGTTCAGAATGATCAGTGGTTCTCCATTTTCAAGAGGCCTCCCTAGAAGCCGCCATTTGCAGGACCCTGTTGTCGCTAGGGTTCTTAAACAAGCCATCATATCAAGTAACGGACTCATCCAGTCATCGTTTGCTCAGGGAAGTCCAGAAGCGCAGGCGCTTCAATATATATGGAGCAATGGTTGGCTGCATGCACAACGCATTGGAGGAGACGACACCTAATACGTTTTCGCTACAGAATTTCACAAATGGTAATTTGATGGTCTCTGAAGTATTTTATTTTGCTTCTAATATAATAGTGTAGGTTTTGCGCTTGTGTGTTTACTCCGGCATATGGTGATACACAGCCATTGCCATACCAATCTCCGCTACATCTCGCTGAGGAGGTAGTGAGAAGATTTAGTCCCCTCCAACTCTCGGAACCCGAACGATCTATCAACCGTGATATATCACCACTAGAGGATCAGTACGGTAAGGAGTTCTAGCGCTGTATTGACGATGTTTTGAAGGGTCGTATGGTTGTATCACCAGAATTTGCGATTAGTCACAAAACTCAAAGTGGCAATCTTGATTTCTTCATACTAGATATGACATGGGGTATTGAACTCTTGAGGGACAATGATCGGATCTCAGAGCATCTGACTCGATTCGCGCCCGGGGGACAGTACTACCCTCTAGTGCAGAAGTGCAATATGAACCAGTGGATTGTCTTGAATTGCATAAACAAACGTCCTTTCAAAAAACGATCAGGTATTCTACCACGTCACTCTTTTTCACAGCCTATACAGCCAAACCAATGTCTTCTTAGAATACCTGGGTCGACTTTACCATGTTGTTTTCAATACTAGCGATTTCAGATCCGTCGAAATCCTGCGTGCAGACCTTGAGCTTGAGTCAGCGTTCTCTTTATTGGAGGATCACTCTCATTCTCTCATTCATTTTTATCATTAGCTAAACGATCAGGTATTCTCCCGCGCCACTCTTCATAACCTATCAAATGTCTTCCTTAGAATATCTCGGTCGATTTTACCACATTGTTTTCACTACTAGCTATTTCCAAATCCATCGAAATCCTGCATTCAGATCTCGATCTTGAGTCAGCGTTCTCTTTATTGGAGAGCCACTCTCATTTTTATCGTAAGCTCATTCCTTAGTTGAGGTTTCTAATGAATAACATTTTTGCAAGTCATCTGCGTACTGCCTCTCTTAGTAGTTATTCAACCTCTATATGTCGACAACAGGAGTGGGTAGCACGCCTTGCGTGACATGAAAAGGCCAACCGCAAGCAGGAATTCATAGGTCCTCAGTTTATACGATTAATCAGGTTAATATAATACAATATATATCATAATTTACACCCACTCTAAACCAACCTCCCTCGCAATCTTCTCCGCTATATTCATAAATGCTTTTCTTCGTGCGCTATCTTTATCGCCTTCCTCCGCCACGACAGTCGGCATACCCCGGTCCGCATCTTCGCATACTCGCGCATCAAGGGGTATATTACCCAAAAACTCAATACCCAATCTTTTGCATTGCGCCACAACACCAGTATCTTGACCGCTTTCACTGCCGTGCGTGTGCGGGTGTGAAAATATCTTCGTCTCATGTCCGCAATTCGGGCAGGCGAAGAAAGCCATATTCTGCACCATTCCCAAAACGGGGACGTCCATCTTTCGAAACATGCCGAATCCGCGGACTGCGTCACGGAGAGCGATGTCCTGAGGCGTTGAGACGATAACCGCGCCGTCGAGAATGATTTCTTGGCCGATAGTTAGTTGGACGTCGCCTGTTCCTGGCGGGAGGTCTAGAATTAGAATGTCTAAGGGACCCCAGGATACGGAATGGAGGAGTTGCTGCATCGCTTTTGTTACCATTAGGCCGCGCCAGCTGATTGGGGTTGTGTCCATGGGTGGGCGATTAGATTCGTGGTCGGAAGAGGAGGCTTGAGGGAGGAGATAGCCCATCGACATGGATTTTAGGCCGTAGTTAGTTAATGGAATGAGGCAATTCTTGCTATCGAGACGAGGTTCGCTGTGGAGGTTTAATAGAGTGGGTATAGAAGGTCCGAAGATGTCGGTGTCGAGGATACCGGTGCGAATGCCTCGACGAGCTAGAGCAAGCGCTAGATTTACTGCACGGTATCAATATAAACCATTCCGTTCAGTTGAACTACACGCACCAGCAATAGTCGACTTTCCAACCCCGCCTTTGGCTGAGGACACTGCGACGACTTTTGCGACATCAGGAATTCTGCGTTTTTGCGGAAGACCGCGGCGGCTTTTGAATGTGGGAGGGGTTCCTGATTTTGGGAGTCCCTAATATCAAGAACATCGGATTAGTATAATTCATCGTCAGGACAAAAAGATGAGGATTTGGACGTACTAAAGGGTTCTCATGTTGTAGAGTGCGGACAGTGGAAAAGAGACGCCGCAGGCGCATTCTTTCTTATCCTATATTCAAGAAGGATTGCAAGATAGAAGCACAGTTCAAAAGCAATAGTCCTGCTATTGAATTGAGGCTCTGTATAATATCTGAACAAGGTTATGAAGTCACGATTGTGAGCTCGTCCTGTCCGGCAACACTTTCCCTCTTAACCAGAGCGGCCCCACCTGCTAGGAAATTTTCCCCGAGTTCCAAATTCTTAGCTCCGCATCTTCAAAAAAAGTTTTGATACGACAGAAATTTTGATCATTGCGCAACTATCACGGAATACTGTAAAGAGATTTACAATGACAGTGAAGAAATCTTCTTTCAGAAGTCTTGCGGATCAGCTTGCTGATTTAGAGGATCCTACACCGAAAGGTTTGTTCTGTGGCATCGTGCAGAAAAAAAAACGCTTACACTCGCTAACGCTACCTGCGTAGATTTTGACCCCGAGGATCCAGATAACGGACTCGAAAATAGCGAAGACGAGTCCGGGTCTGAGGCCGATGAGGACGCTGGACGTGAGCACTATGAGAAAGTCGGGTAAGTAAAGGACGGTCTTAGAAGATGTAAAGTAGCTGCTGATAGTGTGCCAATAGCAAGAGCAAACTTCGAAAACCGGAAACTGTTACACTCGGGAAAGAATATGCTGGATCACGTGTAAGTAGAGACGCTTTGGAGAGCGACGGTGACGGCGAAAATCCTTTTCAACGAGACCTTGACGAGGACGAAGAGGACGAATCGGAAGAATCCGATGAAAAAGAGGTTGAGGAAATAAGTGGATCAGAAGAGGAGGAGGAGTATGACGACGGCGAGGATGAGGATGAGGATGAGGACGATATCGAGGACGATATCGAGGACGACGATGAATCAGAAGTCAAGGAGACGAATAAGGATTCATTGTCAGATGAACGTGCGGAATTGAGACGGTTGATGGCCACCGACCAAAAATCAGTCGCTGCAGCAATTTCCCAAGCAGCAAAAGCCGACGCAGCCAAAGGTTTTGCTGTCAAGCAACAACGCGTCGCCTTTGATGCTTTGTTAAATGCCAGAATTAAACTACAGAAAGGCTTCACTGCTATCATCAACTCGTCCGATATATCATGGGAAACCGAGGAAGAAAACACCGACGCTATAAAATCGGCAGAATCAGCTGCCTTGGCTCTGTGGTCAACGTTGGAAGCGTTGCGATTAACTCTTGCGAATGTCCAGACAAAGGATAGTTCAAAAAAGCGCAAGCGACCAGGCCCAGTCACCAATACTACCTCTACCGAGTCCCTGTGGCAGCGTATGCAGGATTTGGAATCTGATTCTCAGGCCCATCGTCGAGCCGTCCTCGAAAAATGGAACCACAAAGTTCGCGGCACGAATACTAGCCTCCCCAATGCGAAAGGCAAACTCCTTGCGAACTCTGACAACTCCATTACTGCCGTGCTTGAGGCTCATGTTGCTACGGAGCTGGGCGAAAAAACCACCAAGAAACAGCGCACTGGCGAATCATCTGACTCTATCTACGATGACACAGTCTTCTATCAAACCCTTCTACGGGACTTGGTAGAGCAGCGAATGTCTTCTTCAGATGCCGTTACCAATGGGCTCGACTCTCTACATTTACAAATTCCCACACATCCCACTTCCGGCATGCGGAAGGACAAGGCCCGCAAGGATGTCGACACCAAGGCGTCCAAAGGTCGGAAAATGCGGTACAATGTCCATGAGAAGCTTCAGAATTTCATGGCACCGGAAGATCGTAGCACCTGGAGCGATAGAGCACGAGACGAGTTCTTTGCTTCCTTGCTCGGCAAGACTGCTAGCGGTTTGCTCGGAGAAGCGGATGGAGATGAAGAAATGAATGGTGTCAATGGGACAGCGTCAGATGAGGAGGATCTGGAGGAAGGTGGTCTGAAGCTGTTTAGAAGTTGAGATGTCGTGTACATGTTAGGCGTTGTATGGTAAATTAGCATTAGTTGTACCCCGTCAAGTATATCTGAGCGTGTTGAACAACAGCGGCAGAAATTGACAGACTGCCATGCTGTCTGTACCTTTATATGAATAAATTGCCTCAGAATATTCCTCGAAAGGAATTATTGTCGAGTTGCTCTCAAAGAAGTAATCCGGGCGGCGTCCAACAACAAGTTTCCGTATTCGGCTAGCGTGCTTCCTCCGTTCGCCATCAAATTCATCCTCACAGCCAAACTAAAGTTCGTTCATCAACAAGAACTGTCCCTCATCCTTCCCCTTACGGCCTCGCTCATTCATTCCTCTCTTCTCATACCCCTTATTCCGCCTTCTCTATCGATACTTTTGGTTGTTCAAATCCAAGACCAGCACATAGCGTTGTTACCTTTTGTCCTAGATCTCACCCATGGCTTCAGTAAGTTGTTCTGAGCTCCGCAAACCCCTTGTCCATGACCGCATTGCGCCGTAGCGAGAGAAGCAAATTCCAGCTTTACCTGAAATGACTTTTGCTTCTCATATTATATTTTAGCAATTCACTGACGATGGTTTTGCCTGTTTTTAGCCCCGCCCTCCTCACAACTTCGGTATCTCGAGTCCTCTTCCTAACGGTGCTGCGCCAAGTGGTCCCGTCCCAGGCGCAACTCCCCTTCTCCCAAATAATGGCCGAATCATCCAAAACGGGCCTGTGAGGGTTCTCTGTGTTGCCGATGTCAGAGGTATGATTGTTTGTGATTGCTTCAGCTGGAGCAAGAAATCATAGCTAGCTCGAACTAGCTATGGCGATCTCGTCAACATTCAAAGTGTGCTGACGTAGCTGTCTCACTAGGAAATTTGAAGTCTCTGAATGAGCTCGCTAAGCAGGCCCGCGCTGACCATATCATCCACACCGGCGATTTTGGATTTTATGATGATACCTCACTGGAGAGAATCGTTGACAAGTGAGTGCTTGAAACGGGTGGCGTTTGATACAGCCTTATTTTGTCTTGCTAACCCCTCGCGTCCAGGACCTTGAAACATGTCGTTCAGTACTCTCCTCTTCTGCCCGACCACGTGAAGCGTTCCATTGCTCAAATTCCTCCACAGCAGCCAGTCAAGGCTAGGTTCACCCCCGACCAGCTCCCACTTTCCGAACTTCCTCAGCTCTTGGACAAGCGACTCACCCTGGACGTGCCTGTTTATACTGTATGGGGTGCCTGTGAGGATGTCAGGGTTCTGGAAAAGTTCCGTTCTGGCGAATATAAAGTCGATAACCTTCACATTATCGACGAAGCGAACTCTAGGCTTCTCGATATTGGCGGAATCCGGCTTCGTTTGTTGGGTCTTGGCGGTGCTGTTGTCATGCATAAACTGTTCGATAATGGCGAGGGCAAGACAACTATTGCCGGTGGCCAGGGTACTATGTGGACTACTCTACTACAAATGGGCGAGCTCGTTGACACCGCCAACCGTGTTTACGACCCCTCCGAGACTCGTGTCTTCGTCACTCACGCTTCTCCAGCCCGTGAGGGTATGTTGAACCAGCTTTCAGTTACGTTGAAGGCCGACTTTTCGATATCTGCCGGTCTCCACTTCCGATATGGCTCATCGTACAATGAATTCTCCGTCAATCCTACGCTCGACCATTACCGTGGCAAGCTGGCAGCATCCAAAGCGTCTTTCAATGATGTTTGGGATACTGTCCGTAGCGAAGTGGAGTCCGCCATCTCTTCAAATGAGGCCCAGAAAACTCTTTTGGATAATGCACTAGACATTGTTGATAGGATGCCTTCTGTAGCAAACGGCGGTAATCCATTCGGTGGCCCCGTTGCTGCCACCAATGCCGGAGGACAGGTGGACGAGAGTGCATTTAAGAACATGTGGAACTTCAACTTAGCTGATGCTGCTTTTGGTTACCTCGTGCTTGAAATCGACAACGGCCGAATCGGTACTGAAATGCGTGCTCAGGGTTTCAATTTCTCTCATAGGACAGGAAAGCCAAGCACAGCAGCTCCCGCTGCCACTCAACTCGGCGGTGGAGCGGGTGCTCCTCAGTTCGGTCAAGCTCCTCCAGCTGCTCGCGGTGCGCCGTTCCAAGCTGCTCAGGCTAAGCCTCAGGCACCTCCGGCCACGACAGTTTCCCCAGCTCCCGTCATCCCGAAGCCGGCTACTCCTCAACCTAGCGCTTCAGAGAAAGAGACCAACGGAAACAAGGAGACGGAAAAGCCTTCTGAATCTCCAGTCCTTAAAGGAGAGAAGAAGCAGAGCAATGGATTATTCATTTCCAACGTTGAGAACGAGCAGGCAGCACGTGACCTATTCCCTGAAGAGGATCAAAGTAAAATCGTCAAGGTTGAGAAATGGGGCAAGTTCGGTCATGTTGTGACTTTCGGTACACCCGAAGAGGCCAAGGCAGCATTAGACCGACAGCCTATTGAGCACAAAAAGCCCACCCCACAAGGTCAACCCCGTAAGCCCAACGTCAAGTTTTTTGAGGACCGAGGCTCTCGCCGTGAAGGAAATGCAGGTACATGGCAAGCTAGCTCTCGCGGAGGCGCCTCTGCACCAACACGAGGCGGATACCAGAGCGGTGCCAGCGATAGTGAAACCGGACGTGGGCGTGGAGGCTTTGGTCGGGGCCGTGGTGGTCGCGGATCTGACCGTGGAGGACGAGGTCGTGGAGGACGCGGTGGATTCAACCGATCCGGTGATTCACCAGCAACCGAAAAGCCTGCTGCTGCATCTACCGGCGGCGAGTCTTGAATGAATCATTTTCCTTTCCTCTTGTAACGACATGCTATTACTTTTACTTTTTACCCTTCGTGTTTCGACTTACTACTTACTTAGTTTCATTAGAAAAATGTGGGCTTATTCCCGAAATTTCTTGACTGATTCCCCTTGTACTTCCCTTTTTTTACTCCAAAAACCTCTGTTTTCTTCATTCTACTTGTCTCTTAATTTTATTTTTCTTTTTGAGCGACACCCTCCAATGTATGTGTCTAACTACCCAACCTGATAACCTACATTCTTCTAAAGATATTCTTTTTCGGTACCTAGGTATATTTGAGTAAATGGATATCAGATTTTGAGTCTGTAGAGACAGGGATCAGTCGGGATAGGTACATATTGCACATTGATACGAGCAGAGAAGGTAAGAGACCCCAGGACCACTTAGGGCTTACGACTTCCATGGATGCTGTCAGACTAGGAATAGAAATGATCATATTCAGATAACAAACTGTACAATTCATATATTGACGAACTCGGATATACATCTTATATTAATACCAAGAACAACTTCCTTCACGCCATCAGTTTGTTCGTGTGTCAAGAATGTAAGTCATGGAATGCATAAGAACCTGATACCAAAAGCAGAACCAATAATAAAAAGAAAAGACTAAGTAGATATAGGTAGATATACCACCAAACGATCGACACCGAATCCAATATCTTTTTCGCCATACCATACCATTTCTCCATTTTCGATGCGTCCTCTGTTATGGAGAGGAGATGAGACATATTCAAAACGACAAACCAAACGTCAATGGCGTAAATGGGCCCGAACACAAAAGCACGAGGGGAATAAATTGTAAAAGTCAGACATGCTTCTTCGTATCAATGGACTAGTGAGACTGCATTTCGTTTCCTGCACGCCCGACAATGTCATCTACATCCTTCCTATAAACGACAACGCCACCCTCGGAACAGCGTGCCTTGGTACGTAGCTCCGTACAAAGTGAGTCGATGTCGATTTCGCCGTTGCGGAACTTCTCCATAGATTGTAGACGGTCCCTACGATAGAGTCAGCAAGTTGTCCGCGAAAACCAGTACCAAAAAAGTACATACCATATATTGGTGCATGACATAATCTGAGTCTTGTCCTCTCCGGGAACCACCTCGTCCTCGTCATCTGGCTTCTGGCCAGATGGTGCATTATCCTTTTTGGCTACGCCAGGGTCCTTAGGATCAGTGACCTCGCTAGGGTCGGCAAACGGGCTACCCAAATCAGGCAACGGGAAAGCGTCGTTGAAGAACGCTCCAAAGTCCTGTGACAAAACGGCGTCCTGTGGCTCGCGGTAGTCATTGAATAGCACGGGGTCGAATGAACCACCATTCTGTTGAGCCAACCAGTCGAATGAGAGAGATTGATCTGCTGCAGCGGGTTGCAATTGGCCTAGTAATTGTGTATTGTCATTATTCTTATTCAAGACCGCCGGCATCGGATTGTTGATATTGCCACAGGCCATGCCCAGCTTCTCACAGAAGGATTTCTCACCATCAATGCCGCCATATCTTGTAGTCGCTTCGTTGCCATAAAAGTCAAACGAACTATCACCCGGCTTTCCAACATTAGGCGAGTTCAAGCTCGGCTCCGGCGAGGTACCAATCGAAGAAGACTGGCCATGCTGAGAATCTGAGGAGGCACTTGGAGAATCAGTGTTTGATGCTGCCGAACTAGCACTTAGCTGAGTGGCATAAGCGGATTGCCCATTAGTCAAGCCGTTGACTTTTGCGGCTTTGGATAGATTCTTGCTGTTCAATGAGTTGCGGCCATAATCGGACGCTTGAGCCGTTGGTGACACCCCTGTCGATGAGGGAGAGTTGGAATTTTGCTTGTTCTGTCCATTGTTGCTGAACATATGTTTTCCGGGCAAGTCACCGAATTTAGGGAAGTCGAAGTAAAAGTCATTGTTGTTAAGATTCGAAAGATTGCGTGAGTTCATACTACTCATGGCGGCCATAGTTGACAAGCCGTTTCCTCCACTGAGCCAGGAAATTCGTTTGCGATATTCTTTAAGCTCTACCTGCAACCGCTCAACTTGAGCTCGAAGGAGACCGTTCTCCTGGTTGGCATTCTGTGAAGCTTTCTCTAGTTCCTCGACCTTGGTTTCGAGGTCCTTGAGATGTTTCTCTTTGCGCTCACGGAATGCACGCTGGGCAGCACGATTCTGAGCTTTCCGTTTCTGCACAAATCAGTTTGTGTCCGATTAAAGTAAGGGAACCATAAATATTGAACATACAGTAGTAGGCTCAGATGTGAGTGGCTTCCGGCCGGGTTTCTTAGCGGCCTTGTCTTTATCATCACTTTCGCGTCTCTTCTTTCCATTGCTGGCATCCTCTTCATTCCCGCCCAATGACTTTCTCTTATCGCCGGACTCACGACCGTCAAAGTCAGGAAGGTCGCCAATAAGTTGATCGGCACCTTGAAAATCAAAATCAACATCGGGATCAAAATCGAGGAATGGGCTTTCGTCACTGCCGAAGCCCAAATGGCCGGAGCCGGGTGCGTCTTGCAGAAGGGGTGACTCGAAGTAAGTAGACGATGCTGGATCAAAGCCATTGCTATTAGATGGAGTGGTCTCGTTGGAAGAAGATTGAGTTCGTGAGCGGTTTTTTGTGCCCTCGTTCTCAACTTGCTTCTGAGAAGCGTTGTTGGAGTTGAGAGCAGCCATTAGCAGATTCTGCTGCTCAGGGGACAGATAAAGGTTCTGCTGGTAGATGGAATTGAAGTCGGTCATGATGAAAGATTGATTGAGGAGATGCTAGGCGTCAAAAAGAAATGATAAATCAATTGGAATGACCGCCGATAGACTGTCAACTAGGATACGTTTTTGTATGTCGGGCTTCCCGCCCGTGGCTTCGGCACGTATGTTACTAACAATCGACTACGGTTGAGTCGATGGTGGATTGACCTGTCAATCGACGTGCCAGGTTCACGCACTGAACACCTGAGCTGTAGCGTTCCGGTTGTTCTATTGAGAGAACTGGTCAGTGGATGGTTGGTTCAACACTCCCGGCATGTCTTGATGGAAGAACGAGCAATCTCAATGACATTAAACAGAGAGCTGCAATGTCTTTTCTTTTGGACAAAACATCTTTATCAAGGCAGCGATAAGAATAGCAACAAAGATTTCCTGCATAGATTGATGTCGCCGACCACCAACAATGACATGGACAACGGCATCTAAAGACACTTTGCCAGAACGGCAGCACTATCAGGAGTGGCTTACCAGTTGATGAAGTCGATGCTGAAAGTCAATCAAGTTGCAAAATCTCAAGACGCCAGTCGCCAGAATAGTTGGCGAGAAGAACTGACGCGAAGAAAAAAATGATGATTGACGTACAGATTGTCAGATTGTCAGATTGTCAATGACTGATGGTTGAGAATTTGGGGCGGGGCGCGGAAGGAAGGACTGAGGCGGATGCGGATGCGGATGACTAAGGCAGGAATTCTAGAAGATACGCAGAGGGGTATATAAGGCAGCACTCGGCGCAGCGTGAGAGATGAGAATAGAGGACACGAACTGAAGAGTCAGAGAGTAGAGAAGGCGATGCTTGGGAGGCAAATGACAGCGTTGGGGGCGTGCGGGCAGGAATGGCTGTCGGGACTGTGGCCTGATAGACTTAGCCTGAAAGCCTCAAGTCGCAGGCAACAAGGCCGCAACATCTGGTTAGCCTTAACTCCGGATGCTTAAAGCGGCGCCGGTATCGCCGCAAATGGCGAGTGCATGTCTGGATTGACCAATCAGGACGGCGCAATAGGTCGTGTGGTTCCGTCGGCAGTCAGCTGCTTATAAATCCGGATCTCTGTTCTTTGGCGTTCTGGCCGCGAATCACGGCTTTCTCTGGAAAATAGCTCATTCTGGTCATTTTCTCAATATGGTCTAGCGTACCTCACACACCAATGGGGGACTTCCTTGCTGGGCTTCACTCGTATCAAAACTATCAAAGCATCTCGGATGTTCTCCGGGCAATCAATCCTCGGTGAGTCAGACTACGGAGATACGAATGTGTACTATGTATGGCCATTCTTCACTCTATGACTCTTGTGAAGATGATGCGAATCAGGGACTAGGATACTTCCCAAATGGGACTAGTGACGTACTCGAGGGGCCAATTGGGTCTTCGGTCTACTACGTACTGTTCCATGTTCAGGCTCCACTGATGGCTTCGAAGCAGAGGCGTACATAAAATCCTGAAATGATGCTGATTGAACAAGCTCAAATCCACTTGCGGTTCCTGCAGAACAGGATGAAATCCCAGTTGAATGGAACATTACTTGCAGAGCAGCGCAGTTCATATCAAAAATTAGCTTGGAATCAAGTTTTGATAGAGGCGAGAACAATGATGATCTGGCACCGGCATATTTGCACTGCATGCACTGTTTGTACGGTTTGTATGGTTTGTACGGTTTGTATTAGTGGCATCACGTGCCTCGCAGTGCTCGTTCTTTCCCCATCAAGATTCAATGAATCTCGCCAGTGAGAGCAGAACAATCCCCGCATTGATTACAAGTAGAGGATAGCCAGCATTTCATTTGCGATAACCTGCGGTGATATCATCAAGCGAATCTTAGCGCGGCCCAGCTTTCTGAGACTTTCTCACACTTCTTATTGCCCCATGGCGTCCGATGTGGCGGCCCTCGAGGCAGAGGTGAAAGAATTCAAATTACAGGTAAGCCTCAGCATATCGCGTCTGGTTCGATAAGCTAACCAAAGCAGCTCGAAACCGTTCAATCGGGCTTGCAGGTAGATCCCGATAATGCGGAGCTTCAGAGCCTAAAGACTGAATTAGAAGAATTCATCCACTTGACAGAAGCATCCATCGCCGAACTCAAGCCTGCCACACCTATACCGTCACAACAACCCATCAAAGAGAAATGGTCTAGAGAAAACCATCCAGCTTTTCAATCTGGACATCGCAAAGCCGCCGATTCTGCCCCTCCCGACGAACCTGCGGCGCCTGCTTCGTTTTCTGTGAACGACAGCGTCCTTGCGCGGTGGAAATCAGGGGACGGATCATATTATCCAGCGCGGATAACTTCTATTACTGGATCATCCAGTAATCCCGTGTATATCGTCTCGTTCAAGTCGTATGGCACGACAGAGACTTTGTCGGCGAGAGATATCAAGCCTATTTCAAGTGGAGCTGATTCGCGGAAACGCAAAGCTGATGGAACCCCAGGCACACCTTCATCGCAGCAATCCACGCCGCAACATACCGGTATTATCTCGGCTGCAGCTGATATCAATCCCACTCTTGCCGATCAAGCCCGCAGCGAGCCTAGCAAAGTTAGCGATGGACCGGCACGACCGAACAAGGTACCGCGAAAGGTGAAGGCTAACAAGGAGCTGGAGGCTGGGAAGTCGAAATGGCAAGATTTTACGAGCAAATCAAAGTTCGGAAAGGTGGCAAAGAAGGAGAGCATGTTCCGCACACCGGAGGGTGTCAATGCTAGGGGTATGTCAGGATTCGGATCCGGATATATTCTACAGTGCATTGCTGACATTATTTATAGTTGGATTTGTTGGCTCCGGTCAAGCGATGCGAAAGGACCCCACACGCAGTCGTCACATTTACCAGCAAGCCGATGAAGAAGGATACTGAGTTGACAGAAGGTGGACCGGGCAGGCTAGGACTATTCTTGCATTATCATTACTCCAGAGCGATGCTTTCTTCTTGTGTCATATTCTGCTATTTCTGTTTGATCTCATGGCTAACTTTGGTGTTAGTGGCGCAGGCGTTTCATAGTTATCAATATGAATTCTGCATGACTGGATAGTATTCATACTTGTTTAGCCGTTTGTGGTGTCGAGTGCCGCTTGACGGTCGATGTTTTGTCGTGGCATAGAGCTCGGTCAATACTGTAGGTATATCCGGTCTCGTAGTTTGGTCATGCTAGTTGCATGCATCTCGGCTCTGAGCATAGCTTGACGCACTTCAGGCATACTAGACCATGTATTCTGTGAGAGGAGACCATCCATCCGGACGCGCGTCTTGGATAGAAGCCCCTTATATAGAAATGTCCTCCAAATGTAGCTCCTCAATCAATATCGTTATTATCCGACAAAACAAGCCTATCCCTCTGCTTCCATCCAGCGATATTCATCGTACTCTGGCCATTCCCTCCCTGGATATCTTGAACATTGCCAACCACAACACCACCGCCACCGCCACCACCATTCCCAGCCTTTCCCTCCCTTTCTTCCATACCGGATTTGAATAAATACCCCAACTTCAACTCCCGTATCATCCACCGATACACCACTCCATTCTCGTCGCTATAATACCGCACCGGACGCCAGAAGATGGTATTCAGAATCGTTCTCGAGTACTGCCGAAATATGGGGAGTAGATCATCGGGAAATGCGTCAAGGAGGGATTTGAGGGTGTAGATGTTGTTTAAATGGGTCATTATGAGGAGTTGCAGTTCGAGTGGGAGAGTGAGGAGATGATTATGGCGGGCTTGGAAGGCCATTCGTTCGTCTTTTTGGTTTGGTAGGTTAATGGTGGGTGTTGTTTAAGTTGAGGGCTGGCGTGGATGCCCAGGATGGCGTTAGTTGGCCCTCCATTTGTGAAGCGTTAGGAGGGACATTTGGTTGGTGTTGATATTGTCGTCGAGGTGTGTGTTGTTCAGGGATAAGATGAATCTCGGGCGAAAAGTGCCGATTCCAATGGAGCAACGTGATTGGTCAGAATGCTTCTCTATTGTGATCTTTCATCTTGTCAGACTTGGACGATTCAGATTTTATGACAACTAAGTTATCTGAAATTGATGCACTTGAGACTCGACTGTATGCTGATTTATGTAAGTCTAAAGACTGGTGGTCATATTTATACAGTGTACCTCAAACCTCACAGCTTGCAATAACAAATTGGGTATAACTTGAACTCGCAACACAAGCACTTGAGCAAAACCAATCATAACATCTTGTCACTACTCATTAACCCTCTCCACCAAACAAGCAGTCCCATAAGCGCATATCTGCGAAAACCCTCCCATATCAACAACATCAAACCTGACCGCAATCAACGCATTCCCACCCCTAGATATACACTCCCCCACCATCCTCTCCACCGCCTCATTGCGAGCTGTATAAAGCAATTTGGTGAAAACGCGAATCTCGCCGCCGACTATGGAGCGTGCGACACCGCCTAGACCGGCACCCCAGTTGCGGGAGCGGACTGTTAGGCCGTAGACTGTGCCGAGGACGCGGGTGACTTTGTGGCCTGGGAGGTCGTTCATGGTGCTTGTTATGACGCCGTGGGTGTCGGTGAAGCAGGAGAACATTTCGTTTTCCGGGATGGTGTTGTTGTCTTTGTCTTTGTCTTTGTCTTTGCCGGCCATTTTATCTCTCTTTTCCAAGGTTGGTTTCCGAGAGACTTCTATTGAGTGATAGCAGTGGAGGCCACGATATTGGGATTCTTCATAACTTGTAATCAAAGAACGCTGCGTACGTATTATGCAAATATATACCTCCTCCATACCAAAAATCACTCATCTCATACTTTAAACCGCGCAGTGAGGCTATGTATATTAGATCCATCATATATCGTATTCACGCAGCGCTTATTGGCGACCATGTTTCCAAGGTTGTGCCTGGGACGCTCGAGTCCCTGGAAAAGGTAAATTAGTGACGATTGAGTACTCCGTAGAAGGCTGTGTGAAGAATGAGCCAATAATCTTCTTTTCGTATTACTTGGCATTATCTACACCGTGAATTGCTTTCTTAGGTATGCGAAAGTTGTGTAATTTTGAAGATATTAATGAAGCCCCTAATCGCAGCGGCGTCCACCGGGTGGGGTCTTGAGTGTTACAGGCCAGTCCCGCCTTATGAATTTCTTATAGGTTCATTCTCGAGTAGATAACGTACATGAGGGAAAAGAAGGAAAGGAAAGAGAATGAACAGCTTCCACTCAAACGTGCAAATTTATATGCAAAGGATGAGTGGAGCTGTTCCGACTCGGTTAGTTCAAACACGGGATTGGAGAACGGGTTTCGGGTGTTGGGGATAGCTTCATGTTCGGGTATGGTAGATTCGGGTAGGTTATGTGCGTAATAGGGAATAGCGGCTTGTGGCTCGGGTTCATCTTCACCCAGCGATACCCCTTCTTCTACTCCTACCACCAGCGCTACCGCTGCTCCGACCCCTACAACCACCACTACCCCCGCCAGCGCCAGAGCCTACTGAGACTACACCACCTCCTCCACCGGCTCCGACACCTGCTACTCCCACGACTACAGCAACTCCACCTACACCGCCCTCAGCTCCTGCATCTACTGCATCTCCTACTGCAACCGGTCCCGTTTACCCCGGCGCCGTTTCAAGCTGCAAGAACTACGTCCTTGTCGTGTCTGGTGACTACTCCTTCAGCCACAATGAGTAAACACATGGTTGCATGCTCTAAGCCTCTCGGCATAGCAAACATGTCCTCCGTAGGCTGAATTCGAAACCATACCAGTCTCACAATCGAACGTGTTCATCCATGTGCCGAAATTCGCTCAGATTTTATGCAAGGAGCTGAATTACAGAGTCACGGGATACATCCCTGCACTGTGCAGGGATTTGGTCTCGTGAGGGCGTAGCCCGAACCATCGATATTGGGGTCAGCCATTAACATGAGGCTGCCCAGTGGAGAGTTACTCTAAGTAGCTTTGGAGAAGAAAGATCAACAAGAGCTTGTCAACGGAGTTAAAGTTAATTCTTTAATCCTTGTATATACGGCTTGGTGGTTAGGGCTAGCTACCGTCCTTACTCTTTTTGAAGCCTACATCGAACCCTGCGATATTAGGATGTCTATTCAATAACTTGATCATGTAGGAGATCGGGTGGTAGGTATGAATATAAAAGAAGCTATATTTTTGACTACCTATTCAGACACGCTCCTTTTCTCTACTTGAAATATAGTCTTGCCGCTCTCGAGCCCAGCCAGGACGAACGACAGACAGAGGCAACGGCTCTTTGGAGGTTGAAAGCCACATATCTGGATCCAATGTGCGAATTTTTGCTTTCTGTGGAAGACTCAACCCATCCTTTTTGGGAGCACCTTCTGACTCCAATCTATTCAATGCCTCCAGTCGGGCTGGATCAGCTGTCTTCCGCAATAATTCCCAGAACTCTTGATCTGACAAAGTCCATAAAGCTTCTTCCTTTATATTCTCTTTTCTGATCAGGTCCCCTATCACCTGACCAGTTCTTCTATACAATTCCACGTTACCAAGGTCTGAATAGACCTTTCTGTCACTTTCCAGATATGCTCTTGCCAGCGTCAAGGCTAAATGCTCATCTCCTAACACGAGTAGTCTACGTGAAGAAGCCGCGTCCGGAAATACTTTCAAACATTCAAAAATCCGTTGTGCATCTTCAAGCGTAAGTGTACCGAACGCAACAGAGTCTCGTAGCGCGTAATCAAGCCGATCAGCACAGAGATGTGGCGATGGCATCTCCACAAGAGGGAAAAGATCCTCATTCAGC
Organism: Talaromyces stipitatus ATCC 10500; assembly: GCF_000003125.1. Taxonomy (NCBI): domain Eukaryota; kingdom Fungi; phylum Ascomycota; class Eurotiomycetes; order Eurotiales; family Trichocomaceae; genus Talaromyces; species Talaromyces stipitatus. The sequence goes on from NW_002990114.1 coordinate 566,214, forward strand.
GCCCTCAAATCCGCAAATCCATGCCTTGTGAGAACCTGCGGTAATGAACTCATTGTCTTGATGTATCGTTCCTTGTGAACTTCATGGAAACTTTCCTCTCCGGGTTTTGATAATGCCCAATCCACTACATGGCTGAGTGCGGTATGACTGATATCATGTAAAAGGGCGGCAACCTGTTCTTCGAGGCCCCCACCAACTTTGCGTACGAGTAGGAATGCGCCTACAGAGTGCTCGAAGCGGGTGACTTTGGGGGTTAGGCCTAGTAGACCTGTCACGCCGTGTTGGCAGATACCCGTCAATCGGAGGAGGGTTGGGGAATGAAGTAGTTCGACTAATATGGACTCTGAAACTTGATGTTCGCCGTAGAGGGCATCTCGAATAATAACTGTCTCCTCAGAGACTGATTCGAGGGTTTGGAAGATCCCTACATTCAATGGTGGATTGGAGGCGGTCATTGTGTTGAAGATACTGTCGTCTCTGTCTTGTGGGGTTCGAATGCCCCTCTTCCTTTGTCCAGGCGGCTTTTCGATCCTTGCTAATTCTAGAAGGGGAAATCGTAGCAGCGGGTGGCGCAGCGAGGCACGTAAGAGTTTCACTGCATTGTTGCAAGAAATTCGTCTAGCAAGCGTCAAAGAAGTTAATCTGCACATGCGGGGCCGTATCGGGTCAGTCCTAGGCAGCTATGGGTCAACAAGGTACTATGCGTCTATGCTCTGTAGACAATCAATCAGCTATTGTAGAGAATCAATGGTCTCAACACAACGATGGCATTTATAGGTATAAATCAAATCGTCTCTACATGTACCACAACTAAGGATGTGATTGACCCTAACCCTAAGTATAAGTTAGGGCATGGTCAGATATGTCCTCAGATCATTAGGAGATACTACGGATGAGCAGATGCACAAGACAACCAGCTGGGCGGTTTTGACTTAAAGATAGAGTGGTACATCCTTTCATGCCAGATATTGACAAAGACGACCTACGTTTCCCGAACAACTGGTCCAGGAATGCTGGCATGACAGTAGGAGTACTCTTCTGCTAGAGTCAAGCAACCATGTGGTAGCAGGTCATTTTAAACGCCCCATATATTATACATAGTGTTCATTTTCTCACAAGGAACAGAAGAGTTGATGTACTCCTGTTTATGAGGCGGGATTCGGCATGTATGTAGTATATTGAATGTGGTGGTTGTTGCGTTCAATGAAGGGATTCAGGACTTCACAGATGGGATAAGATGCATGCTTATTGAAGATAAAGATTGGTAGTCCACATTTCATAGCTAGACATAAGGTCACTTCATGCTGCTCTGGTAACGTGCTGTGTACGAAGATAGGGCCCGCATTCCGATCTTAACCCTAACTCTATGGATGGTTCATCGACGATTTAATGAGTATGTAAACAACCTTTGCTTGCCAGGTGAAAGATATAAACGTGCCTACACCCCACTTGTCTGACGTTGAAATTCTTCTCTCGAAATACGTATCACTTATCATCAACCTTGTTCTTTCAGTATCCTCTATCCCTAATCTCATCAAGACGAAAAGGCGCTCAGTACTTCAAAACGTAAGTTATACCCACCACAATTGAAATTGACCAAACAGATCTAGGTTTATCGCACTATAATTATTCGTCATGTATTCCAAATCATTTTCTAGGATGTTTCTCGCCCTGTTCGCCTTCTTGGTAGTTTCAGTGAATGCTTTGCCCAGGGTATGTCCATCACCATCTACTGCCAGAAGCAAAACCTCTAAAGAATAAGTAGGTCCTCCACGCAAAAGTAACACCGACACCGACAACGCCATTAGTATCACCTAGTCTGCATCCTAGCAGTCAAATGATGAGTTCAATGGTTGCTATGACTCCATCAACACATCCGACAAACCATGCTATCCCCAACGCTCCTATCGCTGAGTTTGAGGATGTTAGCACGACATCTACAACATCTACGGCGGCATCATTATCGGCTAGTGCTATTGCTACCACGGAATCTTTGACTTCGGCCCTTGGCCTTTTGTCGAGTTTGACGGGGTTGCTGTCATCCCTCACAGAGTTGTTGGGTTTGGCATAATGTCTCCGTTATTAAGGGAGTTGGAAGGGTTGGATTATCTATACAGATTCAAGGTCATGAAAAGGATCCACCGGAAAGAATTGAAGACGTTGGAGTTTATCATGGTTTTTTCGAGGGGACATTGTCGTTGCTGTTGAAACTCGGCGTTATAGCCACTCCTGTAATTTAGGTCATTAATACCCCGTTGTCAACCTCTTATATCAGCGAATCGGAAAGGTTGATTAGCCCTCACTGTATTTTTGTTATGTTCAATAGTCTCAACATGAGCTGCCACTTTGCCAGCGGAGGGCTATTCCGAGAGTCAAAATGACATCACGTCACTCTATAAATACTGAAAACGCCTTAATAGCAATCACATAAATATGCTTCCGTTTGTATCTCTGCTATTCATGAAGTTATTTAGTGAAAGTTAATTGTAACTGTTGACCATGTCGCGAAACATCTGCGTTACCACGGCCGAGGGCAACACCGGCTTCCTCATCACGAAACTCCTCCTCACAGAACCCAGCTTCAAAAAGAACGTTAACCAAGTCACAGCATTGGCCATAAACGCCCAAGCTCCCTATGTCCAAGAACTCAAAAAACTCGGCGCAGTAATAGCTCAACACAAACCGGGGCGTGTGAGGGATACCGCGAAAGTTCTCCAAGATACAAAAGCGGATACATTGATGCTGATTCCGCCGGCACACGTGAACAAGATTGATATTACATTGGAAATTCTCGAAGCTGCTAAGAGAGTCAATATCGGGAATGTCTGTTTGCTCAGTGCGGCGGGTTGTGATATGGCAGATCGGGATGCGCAGCCAAGATTGAGGGAGTTTATTGATTTGGAGGTAGCGTTGATGAAGCTGAAGGGTGATCCCAGTACGAGGACAGGGTATTCTCCTTGCATCATCAGGTTTGTTTGCGTTGCCATAAGCATCCAAGTGTATGCATTGACTATTTTAGGCCGGGTTTCTATGCGGAGAATCTTCTTTTGTACACACCTCAAGCTCAGCAGGAAGGGTTATTGCCAATTCCCATTGGCAAGGACCACAAGTTCCCTCCTATCGCCTTGAAAGTGAGCTTCCTTTTGTGTATACTTTCCTATGTTAAGACCGGAAGTTAATGTAGTTCAGGATGTTGCCGACTTGGCTGCTCATGTCCTCACCGGTAAAGGGAAGCATGGCTTCAGTGATCAGCATCGAGGTCAACTCATGACCATGACAGGTTTGTCCTTCACTTCCCCGAAGCCTATTGCAAGACTTAATTGGGTGAATAGGACCTATGTTAGTCAGCGGTGACGAACTAGCTCAGATAGCCAGCAATACACTTGGTGTCAGGTTGGTATTTGACGATGTATCCGGGTAAACAACACTTTCGCACGTCTTTATGGTACGTGATGACTGACAGCAGAACAGAAACGAGGCCCGCCGTCTCCTCCGGTTTCAAACCAGCCAGGACGAGGCTGAAAGACAGTATCTGCTCGAATACTACTCTCTCGTGCGCGAGGGAAAAACTAATTATATATCCACCAACTGCTTCCATGATGTCACGGGCTCACATCCAATTGAGCCGCCGCAGTTTTTTGAGACTTATAAGGATCAGTTTATGCCCAAGATGGCTGTACAGAGGATAGCTGATGGAGTGTAGGCGAGTCTATCTTCTTGGGTCAATACCCTGATATGTGTATGTAGTTGACACCGTACATTTGTCTAAAGGGTAGCTGCATTGAACACTTCTCATAGGAAAGCCTGGTCTGAATGCTCGTATGTCCGTCCTGGGAGTAGAATGTAGGCGACTTGGAGACACGTTTAAATTTCGCGGGGAGAAGACATTCCCCGCACTCGGCTTTCCTTATTCATAAGCCAGAAAGTCCAACCGTAGACTTATCTGCTTGCATCAACTCATTATCATAATTCGTCAAGAGTAGTGGAAATATTCGACATAAGGTCCGTTTTGATATTCCCAGTCAAACACTGCGTGTGATCAGCACTCTCCGTATCAGCCGTTTCCAGTCCGACAATTCGAAGCCGAGCTTGTTTGATATATCTTCCTCCTCGTTTCTGGGTCGTGAAATTTCTTCCCAACAGACAATGACAGCTACGATAGAAAATACGGTGGCAGAGATTCCTCTTCCGCCAGTACCAGACATCATCTCGAAAATGCCATGGATGCAACTAGGAAATTTCGAGATTGCTTCCTCGAAAACCCCACCACCAAAGCCATATCCTGCGCAAAGCACGCCGGCTGAGAGAGCCGCAGCGAGGTTTGGAGTACATGGGAACGCAGTTTGTATGAGTATTTCCCCTTATGAACATATCGTATCGCACTTACTAAAATGTATACAGTGACCGGCGGCGCTGGCATGCTGGCTCTGACTTCAGCTCGAGCTTTACTTGAACATGGTCTCACTGGACTTGCACTTTTCGACCTACCAAGCGCAATAGAAAAGAGTAAAGATGCAATCGAAGCATTAAGGACGGAATTTCCGTCAGCGAAGATCATCACACAAGCCTGCGATGTGACGGATGAAAAGGGTATGATAGCGGCCACTCAATCTGCAAAGTTCCAATTGGGCGAGCTCAACATACTATGCTGCTTTGCCGGGATGGTCGGTTGTGTCCCCTCTGCGGAGCAATCTGTGGATCATTGGAGGAAGATTATTGACGTCAACACAACTGGTTGCTGGATTGCTGCACAGGCTGTTGGGAGGTGTGTTACTTTGAGTCACCTGAGCGATGTCCACCAATTGGATTTATTGGGATACGCAACAAAAAAGCACACAGTACTGCATACTGACGTGAGGACATAGGGAGATGATAACCGGTAAACACGGGGGGAAAATCATTTTCATTGCATCAATTTCCGGTCACCGTGTGAACTATCCACAGCCCCAAGCCGCTTATAATACCTCAAAAGCCGCATTACTACATATGAAGAACAGTCTGGCAGCGGAGTGGACGCGTTATGGTATCCATGTCAATACCATTTCCCCCGGTTATATGGACACAGTTCTCAACGAAGGTGATGACTTGGCGCCATGGAGGCAGATCTGGGCAGAACGAAACCCCATGCGTCGTATGGGTGCACCGGAAGAGCTCACTGGGCCAGTCGTTCTATTGTGTAGCGATATTGGCGGAAGTTATATCAATGGCGCCGATATCGTGGTAGATGGAGGCGGGCTGGTTTTTTGAGCGAAAGGTCTAGATTTCCTTGCAGTTAGAACGCTGATCTAAATAACATGTGAGGACGACATGGCTGGATTGACTAAGAGTTTACATCACTGCCTAGCCGCTTCAGCAAGTTAGACTATGAGTTAGCCGGCCCTGGTTCCAAAGACGGTGTAACATGTTACTTAACATGTTACACGTCCCATAGTCAAAGGCTCCTTGCGTCGGCGCCGTTGGCTGCTTCGTTAGAAGGGAGCAGCTTATTCGTTCTGGCCAGAAAGCTATGTAGGGTATCTCGTACCAGTCTGGTAGAACACGTGGCGCCACTGCGAATCAGACACTGTTGGGAACTGCATTGTAGGCTGACCAGTGGAAATGAGTCGAGGACTGATGGCCTGATGGTATCCGACCGAGGATGTACGTCTAGGATATCGCAGTCACTATCGTATCGAAGCGATTGCTCAGTGACGCTTGCATTGGGTTTGTAACAAGCTATTAAGGTACAATCAGACAATATCTTATAAGGAAATGGATACGGAAGATGAAGGTGTAGAAAGAATGAGAGTGTGAAGTGATCGGAGCTTAGCTGCTGATGTCATAGTCTAGTGTGCCTTAGCCGCCAGGCACCCGAGCTTCCATCAGCGTCACCTGCTCATCAAAATAATAATCGTCTTCCTCAACGAACTTGCTTGCCGGCCACCAAACTATCCTTAACACATTGATTGTCCGTTGCATTTCTCGGCTTTATCACTACTTTACTTTTTGAATACTAGTACAAGCTTTTGATCTGGATTATAGCCGTATCCACCCCGCCATCCGGTCGTGTGGATCGATTCCTGCTAAACTAACGGCTTTCGCGACTCCACAACTGTCGCTCGTCAAGATTGTTCTCGCTCACTTCGCCTCGTTCGGTCATCTTTTCAAGATAATCGCAATTACCTTCGCAAGATAAAGGCTTAACGCGCCATTCGTCAAGTATAATTGGAAGGACGTTATAGGAGACTTGTTTGGCGACGGCCAGTACCGGGCTTGGTCACGAGCCACCGGCTGGACAGTATGAGAAGCCTGCAGAGAATCGCTGCGGGCTTGCTCTGTAGCATGCTATTTTTCGTGGTCGCGGCACAGGGAGAGACCACTATACATGAACCTGGTCGATGTGCTATTCGCGGCCACTGCGGGAAAAAGAACATATTTGGCGGGGAATTGCCCTGTCCCGATAATGGGCTTGCGCGCGACCCAGACGACGCAGTGAGAGAAAAATTGGTCTCGCTATGCGGAAGCAAGTGGTCTGAAGGGTCTGTATGCTGCGAGGAGGAACAGGTAAGCGTCATATTCCGGGGGGGTTTTCCCGTGCTCACTGACGGACCTGTCTGAATAGGTCGATGCATTGAAAAAGAACCTGAAACTTGCAGAGGGTATCATTGCCTCGTGTCCCGCATGTGTCGATAATTTCTTCAACATGTTTTGTACTTTCACATGTTCCCCGGACCAGTCGTTATTCATCAACGTCACGCAAACCGAGCCGAAGGGAGACAAATATCTGGTCACGGAAATAGACAATCTCTGGTCGGAAGAATACCAGAGTGGTTTCTATGACAGTTGCAAAAATGTTAAGAACGGCGCATCTGGAGGAAAAGCAATGGATTTCATTGGAGGAGGTGCCAAAAATTATACGCAGTTCATGAAGTTCCTAGGCGACAAGAAGCTTCTCGGTAGCCCCTTCCAAATCAATTACGAAACGGAACCTCGATACCCAGATGCTCAGGGTATGGAAGCCCTGCCACTTGTTCCAAAGGCTTGCAATGATTCAGATCCGGCCTATCGATGCTCTTGTGTGGATTGTCCCTCAGTATGCCCGACGTTACCGGAGGTGAAATCGCAGAGCCGTTGTCATGTCGGACTTATGCCGTGCATGTCATTCGCTGTCATTATCATCTACTCAGTATTCCTCTCTCTCGTTGTATCTATATCGAGCTACGTGGCCTACCGAGAACGACGGTATCGCAAACCCGAGCGGGTAAGACTATTACAGGATCCCGTACAAAGTGATGAAGAGGACGATGGTGAAATTGTTCGTGGTGCTGCTTATGTAGACACACCGCATAAGCACTACAAGCTGAATGGTATATTCGACAAAGCCTTTAACCGACTGGGAAGTAAATGCTCCCGCTTTCCTATGATTACTATCTCTGTTAGTATTGTCATTGTCGGGCTCCTTAGCTTGGGCTGGCTTCGATTTGCTGTAGAGACAGACCCTGTTCGTCTCTGGGTTAGTCCTACTTCCGACGCAGCTCAAGAAAAAGAGTTCTTTGATGAGAACTTTGGCCCTTTCTATCGTGCCGAGCAAGCATTTTTGGTCAACGATACCGGACCTGTGTTGAGCTACGATACTTTGAGCTGGTGGTTTGATGTTGAAAGCCGCGTTCGTCGCATGATTTCTCTAAAGCAGGGACTGACTCTGGATGATGTTTGCTTTAAGCCGACGGGCGATGCTTGTGTGGTACAATCATTGACCGGTTATTATGGCGGCTCGTCTGCTGGTGTCACACCTAGGAACTGGCAAAAAAAGCTCTCACACTGTACCGAATCTCCCGGTGATGTTAGCTGTCTTCCAGACTTCAAACAACCTCTACAACCTACTATGATTCTTGGCGGCTATGAGGGCACAAATAATGTCCTCGATGCAAACGCTATTGTTGTTACCTGGGTGGTAAATAACCATGCACCAGGAACAGAGGGTGAAAGTAGAGCAATCGACTGGGAAGACAGTTTGAACCAAGTCTTGGAGGTCGTTCATGAAGAAGCCCGCGAGCGCGGTCTTCGTTTATCTTTCAATACCGAGAGCAGCTTGGAGCAGGAGTTGAACAAATCAAGTAACACCGATGCAAAAATTGTGGTTATCAGCTATGTGATCATGTTCATCTATGCGTCTCTGGCGTTGGGATCCGGAGCGTTAACTCTTCGGTCGCTGTTGACTAACCCATCAAACGTACTGGTTCAATCCAAGTTTACCCTAGCCATTGTTGGAATCGTGATTGTTTTGATGTCCGTTTCCTCTTCGGTTGGATTGTTCTCCGCCCTTGGCATCAAAGTGACTCTTATTATCGCAGAGGTCATTCCGTTCCTGGTGCTTGCCGTTGGAGTCGACAATATTTTCCTGATTGTTCACGAATTTGACCGTGTGAACATCAGCCACCCAGATGAGGAGATTGACGAGCGCGTTGGCCGTGCACTTGGCCGCATGGGACCTAGTATCCTTTTATCGGCGATTACTGAAACGGTTGCTTTTGCTATGGGTATATTCGTCGGCATGCCAGCTGTGAAAAACTTTGCTGCTTATGCCGCTGGTGCCGTTTTCATGAACGCCATCCTTCAGGTTACCATGTTTATCGCTGTTCTTGCACTCAACCAGAGGCGAGTTGAAAGTTTGCGTGCGGACTGTTTTCCTTGCTTTACCGTACGCCGAGCAACATCGTCTGGTTTGCCGGACGGAGTAGCGTATGATGATATGGCTGGAGAAAGCTTCTTGCAAAGATTTATCCGCCGTATCTACGCTCCAACTCTTCTAGACCGGAGAGCAAAGGCTGCTGTTATAGTCATCTTTCTTGGAATATTCACAGCCGGACTGGCCTTGATTCCTGAAGTCAAGCTGGGTCTTGACCAACGTATTGCACTTCCAAGAGACTCTCATCTCATACAATATTTCGATGATCTCGACGAATACTTTCAAACTGGTCCTCCAGTGTATTTTGTCACACGTGGAGTCAACATAACCGAAAGATCTCACCAGCGACAAGTTTGCGGGCGATTTTCTACTTGCGAAGAGTACTCGCTCCCTTTCGTGCTGGAACAAGAGTCCAAACGCCCCAACGTTTCCTATATATCTGGAGCTACTGCTAGTTGGTTGGATGACTTCTTTTACTGGCTGAATCCCCAACAGAATTGCTGCAAAGAAAATGGGAAAGTCTGCTTTGAAGATCGTACGCCACCTTGGAATATTACCTTATCAGGTATGCCTGAAGGACAGGAGTTTGTCCACTATGTTGAGAAGTGGATTGAATCCCCTACAGACGAATCATGTCCTCTTGGAGGAAAAGCTCCGTATAGCAACGCGGTTGTGATAGATAACCATCGCTTTACCATTAACGCCAGTCATTTCCGAACAAGCCACACGCCCTTGAAGAGTCAGACTGATTTCATCAACGCGCAGGCATCTGCTCGACGTATCTCGGGTTACCTATCCAAGGAACACAACATTGATATCTTCCCCTACTCGAAGTTCTATATTTTCTTTGATCAATACTCCTCTATCGTTCGTCTCACCGGGACTCTGCTTGGTACGGCCGTCGGTATCATCTTTGTTGTCAGTTCAGCGTTACTGGGATCTGTGGCTACCGGTGCAGTTGTTACCACGACCGTCGTCATGATAGTCGTTGACATCATAGGAACCATGGCCATTGTGGGTGTATCACTCAATGCAGTTTCGCTTGTCAACCTAGTGATTTGCGTCGGTATCGGAGTCGAATTCTGCGCCCATATTGCTCGTGCATTCATGTTCCCGTCGCGTAACTTGCTAGATAGAAGCCCAAAGTTGCGTGGTAAGGATGCCCGAGCCTGGACAGCACTCATCAATGTCGGAGGCAGCGTCTTCAGCGGCATCACTATCACGAAATTGTTGGGTGTCTGTGTACTTGCTTTTACGCGAAGCAAGATTTTTGAGATCTACTATTTCCGTATTTGGTTGGCTCTTGTGATTTTTGCCGCGTCCCATGCCTTGATTTTCCTCCCTGTTGCTCTGAGTTATTTTGGTGGAGAAGGTGAGCATCATATCTTCCTAGTATACGTCTTCCACACTAACCGGATCATTTAGGCTACGTGGACCCAGAGTCAGATGGTGGCTTGGAAGACAATCTCGCCGCTCGCGGCTATCGATCACTACTAATGAACGACGAGTATGACTCCGAAGAAGAGGATTGAGATCGTACTCGGGGTCTACATAACGGAGTTTCATGCTACAATATGTGTAACGTAAAGAGAATATCGTGGATGTTCAGCTACTCTGGTGGAGTTTTGATTTGATGGAGTTTGGTTTTTAAGATCGCCAGATTTTTGATTAGCCAGAATAGTAGATGGTATGTCTATCCATTTTGTATGTACGAGGAATGGGCGTATAAATAATATTTGAGCAATATAAAGCATTTATCCAGGAATGGGAAGATAGTTGTAATGCACTTTCGTCTTTGCGTAGGTGAATTCTCAGCGAGCGGTTTTACTATATCAGGACCTGCTCCTGTATCATTCGGGTCAAAACAGAAAGTTCATTTTCACACCCATGGATCCAGGATCATAGTCATCATCGCCTCCACGTATCATCAATACTAGCACTTAAGCCCTGACAGCCCGTAGGCACAGTATAGCTACGATTCGGGTCACTCTCCCACGTAATACTGCCATCAGTATTCTTAATGATGAACTTATACTGAAACGACTCGCCAGCCGGCAGATCCACGGTGACCGTCCATAGAGGATTAGAAGATGTATATTGACTCGCCGACATCAGCACGGCGCTGGACGTGCTCCACGAACCGAGTTGACTAATCGAGCCGGAAAGGTAAACTTCCTGACCATATGTGGTCGTGACGGTCTCCTGGAATGTGACTGCAACAGTTGATGCGGCTGTACACTCTGGACTCCTATCGCCATTGCACAACGAGCTACCGGAGACAGAAGACCAGGGTAAGAACGCCCTCGGCTCTCCGGAGGCCATGGGCACGGCGATAATGCCACTCGAACTAACGGTGACGTTTATGCAGGTGTATAGTTCGGTAAGGAGAGTGCCGGATGAGTAGCCGCTACCGCTGAGGGAGAGGATGTATGAACTCCCGCTGGAGCCGAGGTTGGAGAGAATGGTGATTAGTTGTAGGCCTGATGTACCTTTGCGCATTGCGATTGTGTTGGAGTCTTGGTATATAGGTATATTCTTTTGTCTTGCTGTTAGTACAAAAACCTACAGCCAGCTCAGGGTTGAGAAGATGAAGCTTACTTTATAAGTCAGAAAACCCGAATCCTTGCCCATGGCCAGTGTGCGAATGGTGTTTGATGTTGCAGTATGTGTGTATAGTTGTGCAGTGGTCGAGTAGTCAGATGGCCAGAGAGCTTCGCGGTTGAGGGGAACGTTTCCTCCACTAAAGTGCTGTTCTTGTCCATAGTACAGGATTGGGATACCGTCTGTGAGGAAGATGAAAGAGATAACATTCTTCGCTTCTGAGTAGTCGCTAGTGTAACTATATAGATATCATACTATAAGAATCATACGGCCATCCCCGAGGATGAGAGGAGAATACTCACGATGCGAATCTAGGATTGTCATGATTCTCAATGAAGTTCCCGAGGAGAGTTGTGTCGGCACAGTCGGATTTGACAGTGTTGATCATGTCATATAGATTGCTAATGCTGCCGCTGGAGGATTCAAAAGCGTAGAGCAATTGCCAGTAACTATATGATACTCCTATTAGCAGTCTCAATGTTAACCAGGGTATGTGAGTGGCAACTTACATCGGATAGTTCAACACTCCGCTAAGGTAATTCTGATAGGGGCATACATATGCTGGATCACCGTCGTCTACTTCTCCGATACAGTAAACGCCAGCAGAATCCTCGAAATCGGGAAAGAAGTCTTCTTGAATGTGCGCTGCAGAGTCGATACGGAGTCCGTCGACTAAATTAGACAGTCAGTACAAGTGCCTAATTGTGGTCTAGAGCAAGACCGGGGGAATCATACTGGAATAATTAGCAACAAATGACTTCGCCCAGGAGTTCCAAGTGTCTTTGACGTATGTTTGAGTAGTGTTAAGATCCGGTAGAGAGACATAGGTGTCTCCTTCCCAGCAGTCCTCGACGTCTGTCTGGTTATTATAGTTGGTAATCAGACAGTAGGGATGGTAGTAACTTTCTGATGGAAATGGGTTGAAGATACTATAGTCGACGCTGGTGCCGGGCCCATCATATGCCTAGATACTTTCTGTCAGATACTCTGTCCGATTTCACCCACTAAAGAAGCATGAGTCGTACCATATTGTTTACCACGATGTCAACCATCAGGTACATTCCTCGAGAATGTAGCGCATTGGAGAGTGCAAGTAAATCTGAGGAGGAACCGTAATGGGCGTTGACCTCGTAACTAGAACGAAGTCAGAATCAGGTGAATGTTGTAAGAATCAAGACCATAGGTTGAAAGGTTTACCTACGCATTCTGCTGCCAATAACCATGGTAAGCTTCGCCATCCTGAGTGTCGCCTTCAAAGTTCTCGGTGACTGGCGTTATCCAGATGGCTGTAAATCCCATACCCTGGATATAGTCGAGCTGTTCATGTCTCAATAATAACATTTAACGTCTAATACGACATGGAATTACATACATGATTGATCACCCCCTGCCAGCTACCGCCACAGTATAGCTATTGACCTCATCAGTGTAATAGTTAAAGGAGGAAGTACTCAGACCTACCCCGTCAGCAACATCGCAAGAAGCCGTGGTCGAGTTACTAGTCAATCCAAAGCGATCCGTAAGCAAGAAGTAGATGGATTGACTGCGCCATTGGCCCGCAGACAATCCCAGTGTCATACTAGCAAGAATACTCCACACCAGAGAAACGTTGGATAGCTTCATAGTAGCGGATGTCGTACGTCTATTATTGGGAGTACGTGAGGTTTGGATACTCAAACACAACAGACATCTCCTACTTGCCGAAGAGAAGCATATCTTGGTCTTTTTATCTATTCGACTAAAAATTTGACTGAGAGCCGGATGTCGGCTTTTCCTTACTTACTCCGCAATCTGGGGGACGCGAAAGTATGCATACCGGTAGAAAAGCCCTATGTAGGCAGATCCAATGGACTAGGTATGGAGGTAGGGGTTTAGGTAAAGAACAGATACAAGGAGTACTATAAACGAATTTTCATTTGCAACTACGCGGTCAGTTGACGCTTTCTGGTGCCTGCGTGTCCCAAGCTAGCTCATAAATAGAATAGCTTATTCGAAAATCCTGAAGAGAGTACGTGGATTGCAATCAATTTTAGCAGACATAAGCAATGTGGCGTCAAGCCTCGTCTCACCTGGTGTCGGTGAAGGACGGTAGATGATAACAAGCTAGTTTTTCATGGCGGACAACTCGACGAAACAGGTTCGTCCTCTCAGAGTCAAATCTCCACACACGGACAATTACCGGACATAGACCATTCCCTTTGTAGTATTATATTTCACTTGACTAAGTGGCTTCAATACACCATAGACCGGGTCCCAGAACGAATCCGCTGAGGAAGCTGAGGGTCACATTGACTCGGAGGTTTTCCTCTCCACTACAAAGTATAGCGCAGACACTAGGAAGAGAGATAACAGATAGAATGGAAACCATCAATGCGTACGCGGTGTCACCTTGGACAGATCGACTGCAGGTGAGAGGCGAATGTGACAGAGAGAAAGCCATCGGAATCGCCAACAGTGCAGAAGGTATCCTAATCGCCACCAGCTCGTCCGCCAAGGGTGACATGGTAGGCATGGGAGGCAGCATTAAGGACACCTAGGTCAACATTGCAGATGATGTACTGACTAGCTACACTGCAATGCTATTAAGACGAACAGAACAGAACCCATACACAGCTAAGCTGGAAGCAATAGCTACAGAATTGAAATGTATTCTGCCATGGGTCTTCAGTAGACAAGTGACAATCCTCAGCAGCAATTGATCTATATTAGCTGCTATTGGACAACCGCGCCAACAGTCTAACCAAAGCGTGATTCAACAGATATATATAATGGCCCAGCTTCTTCGGGGAAGGGAAAATGTGATCAGCCTACTTTGGGTCCCAGCATATACTGATTCTGCATTAAGATTGAAGGCGAAAATGGCCACTTAAAGATCAACAAAAGAAGAATGTGAACCAGAAAAGCAACCGTACCAGGCTAAATCTACCGCAGTGAGACTTGCTATCACCAAACAACGATATACGAGAGCCCTTCCAGATGGAGTGGGTAACTACTCAAAGACCATTGACTCAGCCTTGCCAGGAAAGCACATCAATAGCATATATGATGGGCTGAAGCGGAAAGAAGCTATAGTTCTGGCGCAACTCCAGACAGGAATGACTAGGCTTAACAGTTACCTGAATAGGATAGGAGCCGTAGAGTCAGACCTCTGCGCTTGTGGCCAGGCAAGCGAGACTATAGAGCACTTTCTATTCCGCTGTATAAAGTGGGTAGGAATGAGAGAAGGCATGCTATAGTGTACAGAAATGAGAAGAGGGAGTCTGTCTTTTTACCTTGGAGGAAAGGCACAATCTGATCCTGAGCGATGGCGACCAGATATTAAAGTGGTACGAATGACAATTAGATATACAATATCAACAGGAAGACTTGACACAGAGCAGGAACAGGAGCCAAGTCAATCACTGCAAAGCTAGCACTAACTAACTATTCCCACCCTCACATACGATAGACACCGCTGTAGCCGCCGAGGATAGGACGCTATACACTTAAGAAGACAGCCTTTAAGCCGGTCTATCAATTCTTTTTAACAAGATGTTGTGAACCACAGGCCAAGGAGGCCTTAACTCCGGATACCAAGATAAATACGTTGAAGCAGGAAAAGCAGGGGCTTGTAGGAGGAGAGGTCGGAAACACATGAATTGTATATATCTAGAGCACTATCATAGTGCCCTATAGGGTTAGCCCGTCCGGGCATAATAAATCATCATCATCATCACCATAAACCGGGTTTTCTTTCTCTGGGTATAGCACCAATTCAACCGCTCCCGTTCTCAAGGCAGTCTCACGTCAAATATGACTGCGTGACCTTTTTGGCTGACTGGTCTGTATATATTTCAACAACGGAACACCTATCATTCATGCCTTGGTATATGTCCATGAATATTTACCATGTCTCGCTGGGTCGGGCCAGGTTCTGTGATTCTTTCACCAAACCTTTCAAGGTTGGAAAGCGTTATACTAGAGCATGCCCCTTCCAAGCCTAGCCTTATAGCCCTATCTCCACTTCAACCATAAATGTACAACTTTTGTAGCGTCGAATTTATCCTTCGATCTTTCGGCGATATGCCATGGAAGTACGTATCCCCGTTGATTCGCCACAACTCGTATCCCCTGCTTTTGGAAACTCTGTGGTATATTGTGTGTCCGAAAACCCAAGCCTTGACTCCACTAGACGTTAATATCTGTGAGAGTACTTTAGTTCCAAATGCAGAGCTCCAGGGATTATTTGGATGCTCCGGGCTGGATGTATCCTGGAAGGACGGGGCATGATACTGCCTTTTCTTCTGTGTCTTGTTCTTGTTTTGTATGGATTCTAACTCGCTCAACAGCCAAGAAAGGTCTGCCTTATAATTCTCATTATGCTCTTCAACCGTTCAGTCTTCAATCTTCTTGAAATCTTGAATTTTAGTTGAAACAATATCCCGTGCTGCATCTGGGACTTTTGACCAGAGTGTGCAACCAAGCACAGTAACATGGGATTCAGGTATATCGTAACGACCCCAGTGGAGCAGGATCAAAAAGCCATTTAGAGATGGCTCCTGCTCGAGCTGCTTAGCTTTCTGTAGCCCTGCCGCAAAAGTGTCATTATAGAACTCATCAAAGGCACATCACGGCCCTGGTGATGAGTAATAGATTCGATACTACCAGTCGTATCACGTTTATCATATAGATATCTCTCTAAAGTGGCGTGGAACCTGAAATTCACATCATACGGTAACGGGTATCTATTACAAGGCCCTATCTGGGCCATATGATGGCAACAGTCCCCGCCCAGCATTATAAAAGTATCACCAACATAAACATCGCTAAAACGAGAAGTTATCCTAGCCAATGCTGAGAGGTGGCCTACCGCATGACCGGCTGTATATAAAAGATATAACGAGCAATCACCGAAGAGGTCGTGAGCTGGATGGCCATTAATATCCAGAGGAAAGTCTGTTATCTTGACGGTCATCTCATCCCAAGTAGTCAGACTCCAAGATTGGGATTCGAGAATTCGAAAGAAATCCAGTACAAAGGTTTTAGTGAAACCTGGCCTTGTTATCACTGATGTCGAAGGCGGGAATTTCGACATATCGCCAACATGATCCCAATGCCAGTGACTCAAAACCACGCTGTTGATGCCTTCAAGGACAATATTGTTTTCTTCAAAATCTTCCGGGACATCCTTTTTCACTTCGGCTGTCCAGCCAGCCTCACGCATGCGATCTGCGACAACAGGCGAAAGATTGTCCCAGTCTTTGCGGACTTCAAGGTCAAACAATATCCGTTTTCCTGATGGATGTCCAACGAAATACGAAAAGCTAGGCACTTTGTCAAGTGTTTTTAGACCAAGAATGGTCGGTTTTGCAAATCGTGACATTGGAAATTTGGAATGCTGCCAAGAAAAGCAGTGCAGATGAACGTGACCTTTACGGCCACACTTCCTTTCGGAATTGTGATGCTGCCACTCATGCTGTCAACGATAGATCGCGAATAAAACCATTTCACCACCATGGCAAGTTGGGAAGACTGTAAATCAAAGCAGATTGCAAGGATCTCTAATAGAAGTTGTCGAGATCTCCAACTATTGGCTTACAACCGATAGCAACTATGAAGTCAACGTCACTTCTACAAAAGAATATTCCCTACACAGTGAGTGAACGACTACTTCATTGGGCACGGAGCTACTAATTCAGCTGTCAATAGTTTCACGACCCCACGCTCTTGGATAATCGGCCTTATGTGGGTGGAACCTGGAATAACCACAATGAACGAAAGACATTCGAAGTAGAAGGTATGCCTCGTCTTGTCGTGAATTTTCTCTAGGCTTCCAGCAAAGGGGAAACAACCCATGAAGGTAACAGAACTCGTCTAGATCCCACCGATCAACAAATCTTGGCCCATATTATAGATTGCAATGCATCGGACTACAGCGCTGCTATCGAGATAGCTCACAAGACATTTCCTTCCTACAAAACCCTCTCCCCTAAAATACGGGGTAAACTTCTACGAAATTGGTCACGGCAAGTATCAGAATCTGCCCAAGATCTGGCAGCTATCTGTACTCTTGAATTGGGCAAACCATTCAAAGAGTCGCTTCGAGCTGTGGACTATGCTGTAACGTTCCTCGACTGGTTCGCCAATCTTGCCGAACAAGGCTGTGGGATGAGTCCATTCCAAGCTCTGCTGCTGCTGAAGGACGGGCGACTAGAATCTGGACCATTCGTCAACCAGTCGGTGTCGTCTGCGCTATTACACCCTAACAATTCTGGTGTGCTCAAGAAAATTGCACCGGCTCTGGCAGTCGGATGCACAGTTGTACATAAGCCGGCGCCAGAGACACCACTGTGTGCCATAACTCTCGCAAAAACCTGCGAAAGAGCCGGGTTTCCTGCAGGTGCTTATAACATGTTACCAAGTTCACCGAAAAACGCGTCGTCAATTGGTTCTCTCTTCTCCTCACATTCTCTGGTACGCCATGTAACATTCACGGGCTCAATTAGTGTCGGGAAATTTCTGGCTGAGAAGTGCGGAGCGAATCTGAAAAAGATGACCATGTAACTCAGGGGATATGCGCCCTTCATAGTGTTTGAGGACGCCGAGATAGATTTGGCTGTAAAATGTGAGTGTGTTCTGTTTGTTGTCTACACAAGCGCAAGGAGCTGGCAATCTAACCTCCGAGAACATAATGAAATACAGCGCTATTGGCATGTAAATTTGCTTCTGCTGGGCAAGTATGCATCTATGCCCATCGAGTATTCGTACACAGATCCATATTAGACAATTTCGTCCAGAAACTGCTCGAGGCGATTCAAAAGAATGTACGCCTAGGAAATCCGTGGGATGATGGAACGACTCTGGGACCTCTCTACGCAACCAACGGTGCTGAAAAAGTCCATAGACTGGTCCAAGACGCTGTAGAAAAAGGTGCTCACCTGTGTACCCCAGATATCTATCAAGAGGGATCCGCTTTTTATCACTTCGATTCTCGGTGATATGACAGAACATTTTCGACGCAGCAGTCTTTCCGAAATTCATCGACTTGACATTGAAATTGCTTTGTTGAACTGGATTAATGACCTTCCAGAGCCTCTTCACCTCTATGACCGCAAAACACGGACCCTTAATCCATATGAGTTCAAGATTCGGCACTTCATGTTCCATACTTTGTAGCGCTGATAATCTTCTATCGTTCTGAGACATCAGGTCACCCATTCTCCCTCACAAGCCTCCTAGCTGCCTCATTTGTCTCTGGAATCTCCGAAGAATACATATCCTGGGGCGATGTATCATTCCTTGCTTCCGCTTCTATATTTTACCTGCTGGTGGCCAGTTTGATACAATTATCCTCCTATCGATACTCTCATTTCAAACAGAATGCCGAAAACGAAATTCTGATAGCCCGTACAACTTTCAACGAGCTTTCGAAGCGCTTTCCTACAGCACATGGCGCAAAACGAATTTTCGAGAACCTCTTGTGTAAATCTCGTCAAATGGCTCCTGCGACCCAAACATTCCCCATGATTTTGTCTCCATTTCAACAGCAATTGTTCGCGCCTTTTGGTCCAGATCTTTGTCCTTCCTGGACTGTGTTATTTGGCTCCAGCGATGTGTCTGATGGGTTGCACCAATCTGCGTCGATGCAAAATGACAAACCAGTTCGCCGCTTGGAAAACAGTCGTATGCTAGATCTGAATGCTGGACAGGTATCGCATACCCCATGATATGACCTCCGATCTAACCCTTAACGCGCACGCCGAAAGAGCTCAAGAAGGTAGCAGCAATAATATGAAGTTTGTGCAACCCGCAGAAGATATAAGTGACTTGACATGTTCATCCTGCGCGCATATAATTCACCAATCCAGGTCCCTTCTTACTTCACCTTGCAGACGGTTTTGCAACTTATCATATGAATTTAGTACACACCATGTTACGGCCAGTTGCTCTCGGGCTTCGGGTATTTCCTCTCAAGATCGAGAATTTACAAAATGGCGCTGACCTGAACGACCGCTAGCCATTTTCTTTTACTCTTAGAGAATCTGAGCACAAAGCGATGAGTCTCTAGAAAGATGGCATGTGTCTAGCTAAGTGGTGAGGTCGAGGGTTGATATCAATACCTCGCCTAGAACGGGCTAGTCCCATTATGGCATCCAGGCAGGAGTCTACATGCATCAGGTGATATCCTGCCACAAAGTTGATCTCAGTAGTGGTCTCATCTTGGTGAACCTGTCTTTTTAAGAGGATCGGATATGGTTCAACCATGATAACAAGATTAGAAGAACCTATTCTTGTTTTGCGGACAGACTGGTCAGGGAAGTAGATTGAGATGGTTAATCAACCATACTACATAAGGAAATTTGCATCTGAGCTTCTCGGTTGGGAGCCGACATTCCGCGTGTGCTGGCCAGTTTCAGGGTTTAACAGTACCAGCTGACAGCCTGAGAGAAACTCAATGGTTGCTATTAACCGGAGCTAGCTATTCAGTAGCATGCGCGGGGTATAATAGTTGCTGTGAAGAACCTTGGAACAAAGGGCATGGTTTTGCGGCGAGTAAACCACAGACCTCTGACTACTAGTCAGCACATGGACTATTACGTGAAGTCAAAGAATCTCTGTACTCCAAACTCGCCGAGGCGTCTAAATTCTGGCCCCATTTGTGGAGGCGAGGCTGGAAATTTAGCCAACGAAATACTGGGCACTAGTGAATTGTCATGACAAGCTCGGCAATGGGAGATGTGTTCTATGCCGAAAATGCCACTGCTATCGTATCATGAGATGGTAAGCGCTTTGCTACTGGTACTTAGCCAGCCAGCTGCTTCACCGACTGACTCGGGGAGCCACAGCACAGAAGCCATCCTGCTAATTACTCCCAAAGTGACGGAGGAAAGGATCTTACAAGACCGGCTATATACGTTCGACACACGCTTTAGGAAGTACACCCCGTACTCCGTCCTCAGCACTCTATTATTGCGGGGAACTCGTTTCCCCAGAATGGGTAAATGGACCAGTCTGGGTATGATTGACTCCCCCCTTATTTGCTAGTATCCAGTGTCCACTCGCCGCCCCGATGCACTTGGCGGCCCGAGATGCACGGGCACGGTTAACCTAAATATTAAGTGGTCAATCGATTGGAGAAGGTTTCAGTCCCTTACTCCCTTCGACTCGCTTGAGCGAGATAAGCCTTCCTGTTCTCTGCGCAGCTGTCACCGCAAATTCCCCCGGTTCCTGTCCCATTTCCCCAGATTGTCGCGTGGCAAGAGCAGCTTTAGCCTGAATTTGGGGCGACAGCAAGAATCAAAGATATTCATTTGTTGATTCACACTGCTTTATCCAGCAGCAAGGTATAGTCACCCCATGGCCTGTCGCTATTGGCTATTAAATATACAAAAAAAGCAGCCGCCACATGGTGTGTATCTTGCCCGGGTATATTAGAGATGGAAGGATTTAGCCGCGGCTTTTGAAATGTAGGATTCAAATAGAAGCCTCATCTCGAGTGTCGGGGATTCTCTTCATCTTGTACACCCTCCACGAGTCAGATATCGCTGTCTTAATCTTGAGTCCTCAACACGAAGGCTTAGCTTGCAAGAAACGGTTCGCTCGACCTGCAAGTGATTATGGGAAAAGACACCTTTGAGCTCGCTGGCCGCGAGTGGCCCAAAGTAACATGGTGGAAGATGAAGGGGATGCGATTTGTGTATCTCACTTTGTGGGCTGCTATGATTACATCGGCTACAAACGGTAAGGAGTCTGATTGTGAGATCACAGAGACGGAACAGAATTGCTAACTAGTTGGTTTAGGTTACGACGGTTCTTTGATGAATGGTCTGGAGGCAATGGACTCTTGGAAAGCGTGTAAGTTATACTTTTTGTTTTGCCTTTCGCAGACGGAAGATATGGACTGACAATTTTCAGCCTACCACTATCCTTCCAGCAGTACTCTAGGTTTACTGACAGCAGCTATGTCAATTGGATCAATGTTGGCAATCCCAGTGGTTCCCTATGTTGCTGATGTTCTGGGAAGGCGAGCTGGCGTTGTCATTGGCTGCGTGATCATGTTGTTTGGGGTCGCCATGGTCTCCATCGGATACCGTGTTGCTCTCTTTGTCGTGGGACGTATTATCCTCGGATTTGGTCTTGGTATTGCTCAGGTAACAAAGTAATGGTCTCAAATGATAGACGTCTAGAGAGCTAATAGTTCGCACAGGAATGCTCTCCTCTTCTAGTGGCTGAGCTCGTCCATCCGCAACACCGAGCAATCTACAGTACCATCTACAACTCGCTTTGGTATATCGGTAGCTTAATTGGCGCATGCGTTGCCCTGGGTATGTTGTCCAAGAGGTATCCAGGTTTTATAGCGTGTTAATGATTATGTATAGGTACAAATCACATCCAACACAGTGCGTGGTCCTGGCGTGTACCTTGTCTTTTGCAGGGTATTCCGTCCATCTGCCAGCTTGTTTTTATCTGGTAAGAATGTATTAAGCACAACAGATGCGAACATACACTAACAGTCTACCTTATAGGACTGTACCAGAGTCTCCTCGTTGGCTTATTTCGAAGGGTAAACATGCTAAAGCGAAGCGGGTCCTGGCTTATGTCCATGCTCAAGGCGATGAAGACGATGAGCTGGTGAATGTCGAGTTTGAGGAGATTCAGCAGACTATCGCCCTGGAGAAGGAGTTTGAAGGTAACTCTTGGTCTGAACTATGGTCGACTCCTGGAAACCGACACCGCTCTATCATTTTGATCTCTATTGGTTTCTTCTCACAATGGTCTGGTAATGGTATTGTTTCTTACTTCCTGCCTCAGGTATGTTACAATTATTGTCATTCGAAAGTGACTGGCAACAGCTAATCAGTATAGGTCCTCAAACTCATCGGAATCACGAACAGCAACACTGTCCTGACTATCAACTCAATCCTCAATGCTGTCAACGTCGTTTCGGCCACCGGTATATGCTTCTTTGTCGACAAGTTCGGTCGACGCAAACTTTTCCTGACCTCCTGCGCTGGCATGATTTCCTGCTTTGTTGCCACTACTATTGCCCTGGCTCGTTTCCAAATAGACCACGACGCTGGCAAGGGCACAAACCAGAACGCCGCAAATACAGTTATTGTTTTCATATTCTTGTTCTACATCTCCTACAATATCGGCTTCAGCGGTATGCTTGTATCTTACTCTTCTGAGATTCTGCCTTATCGCCTCCGTGCCAAGGGTCTCACTCTCATGTTCTTCTGCGTTGATTTGAGTTTGTGGTTCAATCAATACGTGAACCCAATTGCTCTCGATGCTATCCACTGGAAGTACTACATCGTATATTGTGTGTGGTTGGTGTTTGAGACTCTTGTTGTTTGGAAATTCTATATCGAAACCAAGGAGACACCTTTGGAAGAGATTGCTAGATTCTTTGATGGCGACGGAGCTATTGTTGGAGGTGGTGCTGCTACGGAAAAGACTCGTCAGCTGGCTAGCACTTTGGACGGTCCTGAAGCTCATGACTCCGAGAAAGTCATCGCAACGCAGACTGAGATTGTGGGATGAGGTGAAATTGTCCTTTCAACGGTGGAGTCTTGGCTGGGCCAGGGTATCTTTATGACCTCGGGGTGATCTGTGAATCCTGAATATTGAAGCTACAATGCTGAATGGATACGTATACCTGTCTATATAATGCCCTAACTTATAATGCCTCTTTCTCACGTAATTATATACGATATCCTTATTCCTAAAGTACCTAGGTATCCCTATGCATAGATGCAGACTATATTCATATTAAGTAGGTATGAAAATTTGGAATCCCTTATAAATTTTAAGGCACAATACAGTCTTTCAAGAATCTTTCCTGTCAACGGGCATAAAAATGCGCATATTTAGCTTCGTAATGCAGAGCGGTACTTCTGTTTTTATCCCGAGCGACTCTATATCCAGAGTCGTACGACAAAAGAGATAGGATATACCCGGCACTCCATCGCAAGACAGACTAAACAACTCCATTGGCAGGATTCGTCAAGCAATAATCTAAGTGATATGTCCGGATTTCCCGCCTTAAGTCCTATCAGACAGATTCAGTATCAGTAGAAATCCACTTATACCCAGACATTATAAAAGAAAGGTAGCAAGAGTTGGGGAAGAAACCGCCCACGGGAATAGGTGGCTAGTACTACCGTCGCTGAAAATTGCAAACGTCGAGATAAACACGCAAATTTGCGTTCCTCTATCAAGAGCAGCGGATATAATGTACTCTATATTAGTCGATCCTAAGAGCGAATGAGCGTTCGTAGCCGGTAAAATGATCATGATAAAAAACTCGATACTTATTCATATTCCTACCAACAACTTCGACTTGCACCATTCTATTTCAACTTGTTTCATTACTATCCCCACCAGCCATCGGAAGACAATATACAACTGACAACTGACAAGCTTGACATACCTGTGATTGCGTGAGACGGAGTTTTCCGTTTGTTATCCATGGATACCCGGCAGTAGCATGCCACTATTGACTCCTGGGATACACTTGCAGATTGAGTCGGATAGGAAAAAGGGTCCATTCATTTTGAATGTGCGGCGGAGACATTTCAAGTATCAATGGTACCACTTGATTATGGAAAGTTGATAACCATCTGGGCAGGTTTGACCCCTCCTTATTCTTTGCAGTATGACAAGGCTATACATCGCGTGTTATCTAAACCCTGGTCCATTCAGGAAGGTTAGTGAGAACTCAAGAGACGACAACTATCATTCCCCAAAGAGATGCCTAGAGAGACATGCTGGTAATTGACGTGATATGAACGTTGATCGTGTGGATAAAGCCCTCAGAAAAAACTTCGGTATTCGAGGTTTACTGAATCGCCGCGGAGCTAGATGTAGTCGTAACGAGCTATAGACCGATACGCCCCGACGACAGTACATCTTGGCCCAGTTGCTAATCGGTGGATGGGTGGAGAAGAATGCCCATCGATATGTTGAAGAGGCATATCTTGACTTGACAGGCGAGGAGCTCTTGATCTGGATCGGTAGGCACAGAAAGAGTTACTGGTATGTTTAAGGAGTCGCGATTAGCCTAGTTGTGATGTTTGCTAAGTTCTTGCGGGTCTCAGGAAAATTTCTCATAGAACATACGTACCCTAATGTGAGTGAAGACAGTGTTAGGGTATTAGGGTTAGGGTATAAAAGAGGGGGAAAACATGTCCCAAAAAGGAAAAGTGCGGGGTGGAGAGGCGTGTGCTGCTTTGATTGGCTGAATGAGCTCTCTACATTAACGCTATTCCCAATTGGGTTTGATAGCTGGTGGGACGACGGCAAAAAAAAATTCACCTTTTTTTCTCCTCTCCTCTCCATTAAGTGCAAAATCAAAATACACATTTCTTTTTTTTGTCTCTTGTTTTCTCTTGCTTTTCTTTATGCTCCTTTTGCTCTCAAAGAGA
The DNA here is from genome assembly GCF_000003125.1 of Talaromyces stipitatus ATCC 10500. NCBI lineage: Eukaryota > Fungi > Ascomycota > Eurotiomycetes > Eurotiales > Trichocomaceae > Talaromyces > Talaromyces stipitatus. Next base: position 590,889 of record NW_002990114.1, read on the forward strand.
TTTGAGGAGACTGCAGAAGTTTTTGGTGTTTGCAGCAAGTCTGTTAGCTTGTGGCCCCGCATCACAGGTTTTCTTCTTTCTTGAGAAATTGTTCACGACGCTTTGCGTCAAAATAGGGGTTAGAAAGAAGAAGGCAGAAGATACAGTTACACAAATCAGTTGCCTACCATGGATCAACAGAGATTTCTGCAGCAACTGCAAATCATCCTTAACCGTAAGAGCATCTTCTTACTTGGACTGATCGCATAAGACTAACGAGTCATGTTGCAGCTTCCACTGGTGACTTGAAGGAAGCCACCAGTGTCCTTCAAAAAGAGTTCTACAACAAACCCGAATCATTCCTTTTCCTCCTCCAATTAGCCACCTCTCACGACAGTGATGATCTTCGTCAGTTGGCTGCCGTTGAGGCCCGAGGCCTTGTAGGCAAGTTCTGGCTCAAGGTCCCTCAGAACCAGAAGCCTCAAATTCGGGAACAATTACTCCGAGGAACCATGAGCAGCAGCTCCGAGCTTGTTCGTCACGCTATTGCCCGTATTGTTTCCTCGGTAGCCAAGATCGATCTTCAGGACGGCGAGTGGGCCGATCTGCCCAACTTCTTGCTTCAGGCTGCCCAGAGCGGAAACAAAGAGGAGAGGGCGATTGGTGTCTACATCTTCTTCACTATCCTCGAGTCTTTGGGTGAAGGGTTCGAAGATAAGTTCCAGGACTTATTCACTCTCTTCAGCAAGACCATCCGTGACCCCGAGAGCGCCGAGGTCCGCATCAATACTCTTTTGGCTTTGAGCAAGCTTGCAATGCATCTCGACTCGGATGAGGACGAGGTCCCTGTCAAGGCCTTCCAGCAAGTTTTCCCAGACATGGTCCGTGTCCTCAAGGATGCTATCGACACCACTGACGAGGACCGTATCATGCAAGCCTTTGAGGTCTTCCAAACCTTGCTCGGATGTGATCCGGCATTGATGAACGTCCACATGAATGATCTAATTACTTTCATGAACGAAGTTTCCGCAAACACACAGCTGGCTGAAGATACCCGAACTCAAGCCATTAGCTTCCTTATGCAGTGCGTCAAATACCGCAAGCTCAAGGTTCAGGGTCTTCGTGTTGGTGAACAGCTTACCCGCACCGCTCTTCACATTGTGACTGAACTCGATGACGACGACGATGAAGACGAGATTACTCCCGCTCGCTCTGCCCTTGGCCTTCTCGACATGCTTGCTCAGAGCTTGCCTCCAAGCCAGGTCGTTGTACCACTTCTCCAGGCTCTTGGCCAATACTTCAACAGCGAAAACCCAGACTATCGTCGTGCCGGTATCCTGGCTTTGGGTATGTGCGTTGAGGGTGCCCCCGACTTTATCAGCAGTCAGTTCGGTGAAATATTCCCAATTGTCCTTCATCTTCTCAGCGACAAGGAACCCAAGGTTCGCCAGGCTACTTTGCACGGTGTTGCCCGTCTTGCAGATGATCTCGCAGAAGATGTTGGTAAGGAGCATGCCAAGCTCATGCCTCTTTTGGTGCAGAACCTCGCTAGCGCCATGGAAAACTACAAGGGCGAGGAAAGCGGCCCCACTGTTAATATTATGAAAGCTGCTGTCAGCTCCATTGATGCTGTCGTTGACGGGCTCGATGAGAAGGATATCGTCCCTTACCAGGATGAGCTTGTTCCCCTCTTGCACAAGCTCTTCCAACACCCTGATTTCAAGATTAAGGGTCTCACTGCTAGCGCCATTGGATCTCTCGCGTCTTCTGCGGGTGAGGCTTTCCTCCCTTACTTTGAAAAATCCATGCACCTTATGCAGGAATATGCCACCAAGAAGGAAAGCGAGGAGGAGCTTGACCTCCGTGCTAGCATTATTGATGCTATGGGTGAGATGTCCGCTGCAGCCGGTCCTCAACACTACCAACCTTATGTTGAGCCTCTTATGCGTGCTAGCGAAGAAGCCCTTCACCTTGACCACTCTCGTCTCAAGGAAAGCACCTATATGCTGTGGGGATCCATTTCCAAGGTTTACGGAGAGGACTTCAAGCCTTTCCTTGATGGTGTTTTTAAGGGCTTGAGCGCTTGTATCGAACAGGAGGAAGCCGATCTTGAGGTTGAACTTGGTGACGCCGCTAAGGACCTCGTTGGTCAGGAAGTTACTATTGGAGGTCGCAAGGTGAAGGTTGCCGAAGCCTCCGATGATGAGGATGGTGACATTGAGGATATTGACCTTGACGATGAGGATGACTGGGAAGACTTCACTACCGTTACACCTTTGGCTCTCGAGAAGGAGATTGCTGTCGAGGTTATTGGCGACTTGATCAGCCACACCAAGGGTGCCTATCTCCCTTACTTTGAAAAGACCATTGAGTTGGTTCTTCCCCTTACCGAGCATCCTTATGAGGGTGTCCGCAAGAGCACCATCAGCACTTTGCACCGTGCGTACGCCACCTTGTTCTCCTTAGCTGAGGAGAATGGCCAAATGCCAAAGTGGCAGCCTGGTCTTCCCCTCAAAGTCCAGCTTCCAGTTGAGGTCCAAAAGTTCGCTGAGATTTTGATGACTGCCACCATTAAGATGTGGGGTGAAGAAAGTGACCCGTATGTATTTTTTTTTTCTTTCTTGATATTTCCCTTCTTATACCGGACTGGCACAAAAAGACTGTTCTACATGATGACAACACCGTTACCCAGCTCACTCAGACATGCTATATAAAGCATGATTGCTGTTAACAACGTATTCCAACGTAACCTGATTTTGGTCATGTTATTTACACTTCACTCACAAAGTCCCTTTCGGATGTATGCTAATCAGACCTCATATATAGGGCTACCGTTGGCGATCTCTGTGGCAACCTTGCCGAAAACCTTCGTTACACTGGTCCTGCACTGGTTGCCAATGAGAATGTCTTGACCAATGTTGTCCAACAAGTAACTGACCTCATTACTAAGAAGCACGCCTGCCAGCAGGAATTCGCTGAAGATGAAGAGCTCCAAGAATCCGTCGAGGAGACTTCCGAGTTCGACTGGATTGTTATTGACCGTGCCCTTGACGTGGTTTCGGGGCTAGCTGCCGCTCTTGGCCCTGACTTCCCCCAGCTCTGGAAGATCTTCGAGAAGAGCGTCCTCCGATTTGTTAGCAGCTCTGAAAATATTGAGCGCGCTACTGCCGTTGGAACCCTCGCCGAAGTCATCACTGGAATGAAGGATGCCGTCACTCCGTTGACCGGCCGTTTCTTGCCGTTACTCTTGAAGCGTCTTGACGATGAGGACCCTCAGACAAAGTCCAACGCTGCCTATGCCACTGGGCGTTTGATTGAGGCCACAAACGATGCTTCTATCGTCTCTCATTTCCCCACCATTCTTCAAAAGCTTGAACCCTGCCTCCAGCAACAGGTGTCTCGTCTGCCGGACAATGCTACAGGTTGCTTGTCTCGCATGATCTTGAAGCAGCACGATAAGGTTCCAATTGCCGATGTGCTCCCTGCTATTGTCAGCATTCTTCCGTTGAAGAACGATTACGAGGAGAACGAGCCCTTGTACAAGATGATTGCACAGCTCTGTAAGCTCCTCTTCATCATGAGTTTGCTATCCCTAACATCTACTAATACTGTGTTTAGACAAATGGGAGGATCCTACCGTCCGTAATCTCACTCCTCAACTTCTTCCCATCTTCCAGGCCGTTCTCTCCGACGACGAGCAATTGGAAGAGGAGCGCCGCAAGGAGGTGATGGAACTTGTCTCATGGCTCAACAAATAAACAATCGGTTTACTTCAGCCATCATGAGAACACCAAACACCAAAACAAAAAAAAACTCCCCCATTGACGATTTGTTAACGACGGATAGATTTAATGATCACCAAAGGAATGAAGAAAGGAGGAAGTAGTAGAATATCAGAGATACCCCGGGATTTTGATGACGAGCGACATGATTACCAAAATGGTTTGGAAGCGAGGAAAACTGGCTCCGATTGAACTTGAATGACTCAAAGAAACTCGGAGGGTATATTCATTTCAGTTGGGCGAGTGGACTAGGGTTTATACTGTGTTGGTTACTTTTATTTTCCCTTTGTTTATACATAAATAGCTCTTTCCCTTTGCCCACTATGTATCTTGTTCAATGTAAGCGTTGACATCAGATGGTACATAGACAGTTATGAACCCCTTTGGACATAGCCTTTTGCATTGATAAGCTCTGGTTCCAACTGAGTACTTATTCACAAGCTGAAGTATTAGGCCTTTCTCAGCCGAGCTCCAAACTTGTAAAAGACAAATGGTAACGGAGCCATGACGATGGCAATAAAACCGAGCAATGAATTGCCCCAACCGAGTCCCAAAGATCCATACAGAGATGGTCCGGCCAATGGAAGGAGAGCTCCCGTTACACTCCTTAAAATGACATTTGCAGATGTCGCCGAAGCAGCGTAGATGGGGTAACTGTCGACAATGTATGTGCTAATAGGTAGAAAAAGCCCTACAATACCGAATCCAAATGGCACTAGTGATATAATGGTAGATGCCCAGTGCAAGTTGTAGTCAGAACTCCAGCCGTACCAGAATAGTGAGAGGGGAAGAAGTAGTCCAAAAGGTATGCTCAAAATGAGGCGCATTTCCGGTGTGAAGGTGCCCTGGTTGGCCTGTGCAAGTTGGATTACAAGTTTGTCTGAGTATATTGTGAACAGTAGCCAGGCGAGTACATTGCCTAGGCCCAGGGAAATGTACGGAAACCCGGTCTCGCCAGTGTTGAATCCATATTTGTCCTCGAAGACCGTTGGGATGGTTGTGTAAAGCAGGTAGACAAGTCCAAAAACAAAAGAAATATACAGTGATAAAGTTAGAACGATTGGAGAGAAAACAATCAGATTTAGGGGTCTCAGTAAGTTTGTCCGGAGAATCTGCATTTCACTTTGCTGTCCTGAATCGTTATAGCAGCTCGCGAGGTCATCTCGGCCGAGCTCCTTACGTAGAAAGGCCGTTCTCTGCTCAATTATGACCTTGTGACATGTTTCTCTGGTACAGACAGCAATTAGCAGGGTGACTGGGCTAGCTGCAGCGAGCACAATCCAAAAATCCCAGCGCCAGCCGATATATTGAGTCACGAAGCCTCCAAGCAGGGGGCCGACGACAGGGCCTTACGAGGGATCAGCACCCATGCGATTCGTGTGACTGAATAGGCTTACCGAATAGCGGCCCGAGATTCCACATCCCTATTGCAAAGCCCCTATTATCAGGTCGAAACATGTCTCCGATGATGCTACCCCCGAGCGACTAACGTAACACGTTAGTAACTAACATCAATTACACTGAGAAGGGATATATATACCAAGCAGGCGGCACCGCCGACTCCGCTAAAGAACCGCGAAACAATCAGGATTTCAATGTTAGGAGCTAATGCACATCCAATCTGCCATAAACAGAAAAAGGCATTTGCTACACATAGGACCATCTTACGCCCATGTATCTCGGAAAGCGGACCAATAAATATAGGGCCAACAACATATCCCAAAAGATAGATGGTTACAGTCATTGATCCGAGAGTCGAATTTTCGTTGCCAAAGTCGGCATCCATGATGTTGATAGCAGGCGAGAGGATCGAGGTCGCGAATGGGGTCAGCAGCGTGATGGCAGACAGGAGCCATATCCATGTCCATTTTTGCAACCTGGAAAAATTGAAAGGCATCGCGGGGTCAATCTCACTCTGCCAACCCACGGTTCCTTTGTCAAGGTCGGTGACTGGAAGTGGTTCGTAACGAATTCCGCCGTTTCTCCTCTCTTGTTCAACGCGTACAGCTTGCGAAACTTGGCCGACAGCTCGTTGGTCAAAACCTACTTTCTATTTCTGCGTGTTAGATATCCATGGAATACGTTTGGAATACTCAAAATCGCACATTGTCCAATTCGAGATTTCTTATCTGATTGATGACCTCTTCCTTCTCTTCATCCCTGATCACACTCGGCGTTCTTTCAACAACATGTGATGAAGATTTTGCTTTACCAGCCATCTCAACATCATTAGAATCCATAGATGCTTATTTAGAGTAAGATGTAAGACGAGGCTCGGATGTCCTAGCGTGGGAGTATGGGCTTATATGGTCGAGATAGAAGACAGAAAATTTGAATTAGGCACCTGTAATCAGAGCGAGGTGCGACAACAAAGGTCTAGAGAATGTATGGTACCGCTAATATAAGTTAGAGATCTACAGATAAGAAGATCACACGCTTGCAAATTACTAGTACATAGGTTGATACAGACATGGGCGAACAAAGAACATGATGCGGACTACCTTGCTAGTCATATTATTCCTTGCTAGCCTCTAGATCACCTCTGTGATACCAGGCCGTAATAGCAGAATAATATCGTTAATTAATTGAACAGAGCGTGCTGGCAATAGGGGATGTTAATCTAAAGCCAACAGGTCTTCTACTTACCTCTTAAGAAAGGGTTGGAGTGTCGGTGAACGGGTACGACTTCGAGATTTAAATCTGCGCGCTGCTGCTGTAGTTGATTTAGCGAGAGAAAATAGACCACCAATCAGGCCTTATATACGCATCAAAGTGGATTTAGATGGTGCCAGCACCATATCCGAGATAGCCATAAGATAATGCTGAAGCCTGACAATAAATCACTCCATCGTCTCTTCAACTACCACTCTCTCCATCATGAGATTTCATTTCCAATATCGCCAAGATGTGGGAAACAATAAACAAAATCATGTACCATATTCACTTTGGGCCACATCAGCGCAAAGTGGAGAGATATCTTGATGAAGCAACCACTGGTACTGTACTCACCTTCAAAGGCATAAGTATTGGATATCATACTGACAGCAGGAGCTTAGACTCGGTACTGAATGATCTTGGGCAAGTTCTAAGATTAAAGGCCTCAGAAGTCGGACAGCTGTCGTCAATATTTCAATCGCACTGTTTTACCGATGGCGAGCAACGATGTCAGTAATCTGAGCGCCTAGGTTTGGTTATGACAACCACTAACAGAAAATAGATTGGACTGAAGAAAGTCTCAAACATCATATTAAGATCAACCATCCCGGCATCGCCACCACCGAGCATACAAACAGCCTCCTCTGGCGATGCTTTCATTTCTATGCCTACCACCCATTTCCTCGTCATGACATGCATCAAATTGATGAAAGTGTATTCCAGCGTGCGGTTATCCTCCTTGCTGTTCAAGGGACAGATTTCCTTGGCACCCAAGACGGAGGAGATTACTTCTGGCGGAACGATACTGATTTCTTCTATGATGCTGACTTCAGGCGAATTCTAAGAAGTATTAACCCTGCGTTTCCTGAACATAAATCTCAACCGACATCGCAAATATCTGTGGTTAATAATGTTATGGGCGTATTAGCTACAACTCAACCTTACGCGGTGACCCTCGCACCGTCGCCGGATCTTTTAGAATCTGCAGCTCGGAGATTACTTGACAGTGTTCCAGGAGGGAATAGACTACGGTATAGGCTATATGCCGACGATTTCTCGGGCCTTGTTACATTACTATTGCAATTGAGAATATGCAGCCAAAAATGGGGGATGACCCTCCATTATGGCGAATTTTTCCAATCATCAAAGTTGCTAGATCTATAACGAATGGAGTTTTCGTGCACGGCAGTCTCAACTCTAATACGTATAGCGAAGTGATGGATGTTCTGGTTAGTGGATAGCAACACTTCTGTTATTACGGCTCTGACCTCTTTTCCAGCCAAATCTGCGGATACAATTCTACCAACTGTGGACAGTGCTTTTTCAGCCAATAAAGACAAGAAGGACCTCTATCCAACGCGTCTCTAGCAGCCGGCTTTATATCAAGTGAAATTCTCCAGACAATCTCACTGTTTATACCTCAAGCATCAGTATCCGATCAGTCCCCTCTGACATTTCACATGCTTACCCAGCAACAAGAAGACATCTGATGATTTGACAATAATACGTCTCGTTAACGCTCTTTGGAATAACGCAAAACATCCACATGTTGTCATCTTTGTTAATGACATCTCATCTAGTGTATTTGGCGCATACTTCCCTAGGCCCCTATCAGCAGAATGCAAGATTGGTCGAGGCCATCTCCTCTTTCAGATAGCACCACAATTTTGTCTCCTTCTTTCGACTAGCCAGTCAATTCCTCTCCCCGATCTTATCAAAGTCCATGATTCATTAAACCCTTTACTGCAAGGTGATATTTCGGCATATAATATGTCGCCATCTGCGCCATATAGAATTGGAGTGCCGGACAGCGAAGCGAACAGCGCTGGTCTATGGATAGACCCAAATACCAAATCTGTTCAGCTAGTCAAACCGCTTACAAACAATGGCGAATATATGCGAAATGTCAGGGGAGGGGGACAATGAACCTGGGAGGGAGAAAATCGATCGACTTTACATCCTCCGAGTGTCCACTTCAAAAATGGATTCAAAGCTTTCTTTGCAGAAGGATATCGAGGCTAAGTATCGTGCTCCCTCTGATCAGACAGATAATCTGATTCAAGGAGTAGAACTTCAGACGAGAATTCAGGGCTTTGGGTCATCTTGTTAGAATTGCCATAGGTGGGGTAACAATGTAAAAAGTATCCCGACCAGAAATTCTCTTCCGATACTTCTCGTCAGTTCTCTTAGACGCAGTAAACAATGGCAGTCTCATTCGAGTCTCTTCCAATAATCGATTTTCAGGCTCTGCAGAGCGATGCAACAAAGTCAGAAGCTCTCGCAGACTTGAAAAACGCGTTATTCCATGTGGGCTTCTTATACCTCGCTAACACTGGACTGGAGGTAAGTTTTAAGAAAAATCCAGGACACAAATTCAGATCTATAACTAATATTTAATACGTAGTCAATTATCGAAGAAACACATAATGCGTTACCACAAATATTTGACCTTCCTGAAAGCGACAAACAAAGATGTAGCATGCTCAATTCTCCTTCATTTCTTGGGTACACTGGCCTAGGTGCTGAAACTACGGCACGAAAGACGGACTTGAGAGAGGTATCTAGTGCCTTGCAGCATGCCGGGCGAGAGAATAGCATTGACTTATCAAAAATAGCAATTTGATTTTGGCAGCCCAGTCAAGTCGGTGTGGAAGGAAGGCGACCTGCCCTGGCAACGCCTCGAGGGACCTTCTCAGGTTTGTGATGCAGTTATACCATCCCAACATCGGACACTCCAATGTTAACATTCTTAAAGTTTCCCAATGAAGAAGTCAACAAACTCGTGACACGATACACCTCTGAGTTATCAGTGCTCTCGGGAACATTTCTCCGAGCGGTAGCAGAGTGTCTCTCATTACCATCCGGCACGTTCGAGACTTTCCTAGGCAAAATGCACCGGTTGAAATTCGTCAAATACCCGCGTTCCGAACCTGGATCTCAAGGGGTAGGTCCACACAAGGATTCTACTGGTCTTTTCACCTTTCTTTCCCAAGACTCAGTTGGGGGGCTGGAAGTTCTTAACAGGGCTGGGCAATGGATTAGTGCACCGTATATAAAAGGGACTCTTGTGGTAAATGTTCAGCAGGGATTTGAAGCTATCACGGGAGGACTATGTCCCGCAACGACTCATCGGGTCCTTGTATGTTCCATCATGATTGTTCTCCATACGTCTCACATAGAGGTTCCAGGATACTGACATTTCAAAGGCACCTACCACGACCACGCGCTACAGTATACCATTTTTCCAGGCTGTCAGGTTAGACCTCACTTTGAAATTCCTCGAGGAAGCAGCAGTGGACATTGTCCATCGCATTCCAACCCAGAATGTAGCGAACGCCCAACAGGTCACGATACCCAGCGAATTCATGTCGCCTTTGTTTTCATGCGTAAGTTATTGGTGTCACTCGGTTCAGAAAATCTACTAATCCGAATAGTTCGGTGAAGCTCAATTGAGGAACCGCATAATGAGCCATCCGGACGTCGGCAAGAGATGGTATCTGGAGCTTTACGAAAAGTATTCCCGACAGACGCTAGCCTAGCTGCTGATATAACCAGATCAAGGCCTTGAAAGCTGTTATACAAAAGAATGTACGGCTATTGTACACGATCCGTATATGTAATTATGCCAATACATTTAAATAGGCTTTCCCACAAACAATGTTCTCTACAGGCGATATTGGTGGCTGAATACTGTAATTTTAGGGCGATGAACGGAAATAATCTTGGATATTGTTAGGGGGTTAGGGCTAGGGCTATGTCGATCAGGCCAAGATAGCGGCCGTGTTGACGTCATGTAGCTGTTGTTTATTTTTCTTGGATTCTCTTCTTCCATGATGTTTCTCGTCAATATATAATCAGTTGTTGAAGAACAAGACATATTTAAACCTCGCAGTGGTACGTATATCGAGTGGATAGAGGTATTTTCAAAGTCGAATCTTCAGCTGACTTGACGATATTCTCCTGCAGGATAGAATAAGCCGGCCTGGATATCGATCAGCAGGTTAACCTAGGGATATACTTAACATGGCTGCTCCAGCACTCGCACTTCCCGTGAACCATACGCTCCCGATATCCTCGTCATCGTCGTCGTCATCTTCAGTCAAGGGTGGGGTGAAAGGCATCAAGAAGCTGTGCTTTGGCTGCGATTGCGGCGATACAGAATGTGACTGCTGTATAATTCCTTGCAGTGTGATGTGAGGAGGTCTATCAACACGTGGAGAAGTCGGCATTTGTCATCCGGTATACAGCAAGTCCCACAGGCATATACCGATGCATCCGACGACAGGCGCTTTTCCATATGAAATTGGCTTCGAATTTTTTATGAATTTGATTGGCGAGTTTTCCTTAATTTTAGCGAGCATCAAACGAGAATAAGCGACAATATACGAGACATGAACCCTGATTTAAAATGCGGAGGTACGATTTCAAATCATTTTTCGGCTTTCGTCTTTCCTCACTCGCTTGTCATTGCCTTGAACATGCCGTTTCCTGTATTAATTGGACAGTCCTAAGAGTCAATTTCTGGCAACTTCTCCAATTCATTCTTCTGGGTCCAAAATAGCTGGCTGGCATTTCTCCCACTCCGATGCCGTTTCCGGTCCCTCCCACCCGGCAACAGTGGAGCATGAGAAACATCATAACCGGAACTTGAATATATGCAAGTATTCTTTACGTAACCGTTCATGAGAAGAAGTCGAAAAGACATGAATATCGATGACCTATTGGTAAGCGAATATCCATTATGTGGAACATTTCACTGTTTCACAATGGAAATCCCACAGGGGACCCTGGTTGAAGAATCGGAAAATTGAATAATCATGACATCGTAAAAGAAGCTTATCAATCATCATCTAAAACCTTTTTTTGTGAACTTTCGGGGATGCCGAATGAGTATAAATATAGGCCTTGAAAAGCGTTTCTATGTAGCTATGCACTCTGACAAATATCACTGCCTCTGTTCATCAGCCAAACTTACATCGAAACTGGTAACAAGGAATTCGGCGATAAACCCACCCGCGTAGAAGATGGTAGCCAAGACGATCAAGCAGTGGACCGTTACCGGGGACAAAAAAGGCTTCGACGAGCTCAAGCTGGAGGTTGTTGACTTCCCCAAATGTGGTGAGAACGAAGTGGTGGTTAAGCTGAATGCAGCATCGCTGAACTACCGCGATCTTATCATTCCACAAGTAAGTTCCGGTTTATAGAAGACAAATATGATGACAAGGAAAGTTAACTTAGTCAGGGCAAATATCCCTTCCCACTCGGCCTTCCAGTCGTGGCATGCTCTGATGGTGCGGGGGAAGTTGTCGAAGTCGGATCGAAAGTGAGGCAATGGAAGAAAGGTGACAAGGTCGTGACACTTTTCAACCAGGGTCATCAGTATGGACCCATGACTACCCTCGCGTCAAAGACAGGACTTGGCGGCGTCCTGGACGGCACGCTCAGAGAATACGGGGTGTTTAATGAGAATGGCCTTGTTCGCCAGCCCAATAATCTAAGTGCGATTGAGGCTAGTACCCTTTCCTGTGCTGCATTGACAGCATGGAATGCGCTGTATGGTTCAAAACCGTTGAAACCTGGCCAGACTGTTCTGGTTCTTGGCACTGGAGGTGTTTCGATGTTTGGTCTCCAGGTAAGTAGTATATCGAAATTTCTCGTAAAACATATCAGGTATGACATATACTAACGCTGGTTCTGTGGTATAGTTTGCCAGAGCAGCCGGCGCAAAAGTCATCGCGACAACCTCATCAGACGCAAAAGCCGAAAAGTTGCGAAAACTCGGAGCAGACCACGTTATCAACTACAAGACGGACCCGAACTGGGGAGAAACCGCCCGCAAGCTCTCCATGAATGGTGAAGGTGTCGACCACATTCTCGAGGTCGGAGGACCAGCCACATTGAAGCAAACGGTCAAAGCGATCAAATACGAAGGCATCCTTAGCATCATTGGATTTGTTGGTGGTGAAAATAATGTAGAGGTTCCACAGATTGTGGATGCTCTATCCAACATCTGCACCTTTAGAGGTGTCTATGTTGGTTCTAAGGAGCAGATGGAAGATATGGTGAATGCTATCGAGGCTAATGATATTCACCCGGTGGTTGATGATGAAGTTTTTGAGTTTGAGAAGGCTAAGGAGGCATATCATTACCAGGTGAGTAAACTTCATCTCCACTTCACGTGAATCATATAGATTGACTGACTATGCAACAGTGGGATCAAAGGCATTTTGGAAAGGTCGTGATCAAGATCTAAAAGACAAACACTATGACGAGCTGGCAAATATAATAATAAGTTGCACTTTCCTTGTTCATAGACGCAAATTATGATGCTCAATTTTTCTATAATTGAAACTACCTATTCAAAATACGGATTAGTATTCTCATTTCAAATGTCCTCCCAACTATGTAGGTCAAAACACATATCTTCTCAAACTACCCCGAAACACAACCTCGGTACCTAGCTAACTAACCTTGAGACAATCAGCGGCTAAAATCAGAGGTTATCCCATCAAGTAAAGAGGAGAGGGAACACACTTGTCAAATAAAAAGCTGTCTGAATTGCAGCATAGCGGACTCCTCAAGATGCGGTTCTTGTGCTTCTATGACATGGGCACAAATACTCAAGTAGGCAGTTGACTTTAGGGCTCTTGCCGATACTATATAGTCAAGATTTGGCGATATCGGGAATAGTATCAGCAAAACTAAGGCCTCGCCGATATTTGCCTATATTATATAGGCAAAGATTTACTTGCGAATCGAGCTTGGATCATTGTTTCCGAGCGGTACTGTGAAGCTGACTGATCGAAATATTACCTTGCCATTGCATATATACTTCCGAAGTGCCAGACGAATAAGTGCAGAACAACTCATATTTGCATTTCCCCTCTTCCTACAACCTATATAAACAGGCTCCATCTCTTAATTCTCAACGTTTTTCTAGTCTTCGCCGTAATCTCTTAATACTTTGTCACTTTCACTGTGAGAAACGAAAAAGCTAGAAACTCAGAAAGGCTCGGATAGCCGAAAGACCCAATGGTACAATGGTTCAACATCCGTGGATGTATCTCCGTAAATTGACCATCACCAACCATTTTCTCGTCGTAAGTAAGCTCTCTGAAGTTATAGGTATTTAAAACCATTCTAACATTTTGGTTGGCCCTACCAAACGCAGCATCGTTGCCCTGGTGATTGGGAACAAACATTACGGCCTTCCAGAATCTTTTCTTCGAAAATATTCCCAATTTCCGCTGCGATCATCCTTTTCTCCAACTATTATATTACATTATATTCATGAGGATGCCGGCTATAAGTTACTTTGGTGCATTTCTTATACTCAGGGGGATATCTGTTGGATTGTACATAACAATCTCTAGCAGTATTTCTCAGCGTATCAAACTATATATGTAAAATATATGGAATCCATGATCCGTACTGTAGTTCTTGTTGTGTCTTCTGAGTACAATAAAAGTGAGAGATGTCGTAAATACACACTACCCGTAGCTCTGACCACCGACACCTACCTGCACATCGCTTCCATTCATAATTGCATTTTCCGGTCACAGAGGGATTTGAAACATCAGCAAACTGAGCCTGCCTGCGGGATTTGCAGACGACCAATCTTCGCCACGACAATGATCGTATCAAGACGGTCAAGGGCGGACTACTAAAAGACTTACAAATGAATCCTCGCTATACTGATTTCCAACTATGGCGCTATGAGGAAGAGAGTTAACTGCTTTGGATAAAAGGAGACCCTGGGAAGGGTAAAACGATGCTCTTGTGTGGAACCGTCGATGAGTAGAGTAAATCCGCTCTTAAAACCACTGCTATCTCCTTTTCCTGCTAGACTACTGACGTATGGAACCCGCCACTGCGGCAATTCGCAGCCTGATCTTTATGGTGGCTGACCCGCAGCCATTCCTTATATCCTATATATCGCGACAGTACGAGAAGGCTGTGAAGCAGGTTTTCGAGGGTGTCAATGCGTGGACAAATGCTCAGCGTCCTCGGGCATTCGCTATTAAAGACCACCCATTTAATCATGGATGCTCTTGACGAATGTTCTTCTAGTATTCCTTTATCCTCTACCTACTCACGAAGCCCAGGAATGAAATCCGTCTAGATGCATGTCCCAAGACAAGATTATTGTCTTTTGGCTACTGAACATTGGGGCCAATTAAATGAATGAGTGATGTTTATTGATGACCTTACGCAGTCAAGATGGAAAATGTGTATAGTTTGGCCACAACTTACGCGTAAACGTGTTAGACCCTAGCGTCAGAGAGGGCCAAACTAGGATAGTGGAGGGGACCGTTGTGGAACTGACAGAGACAGCAGACCTGGCGAGCCTATCTGGAACTGATGGTTGAGCTTGTATAAAACCGACCGATGCATTCGTTGTGAAATACACCCTAAATGCCTCTGATGCCCATCTGCCCAGGGCCTAAATCTGGTCATTCAAAATCCCACTATTGTAGACATGGTGCGCTGCACCATTTCGAAACTGTGGCGTGAGTAGCCATCCGTCCGCAGTCCAAGTGCTTTCAGCTTATTCGATAAGACAGAGAGGAATTTGTTGGAAGTAAATGGTCATCTATAGAAGGAGAACAATGGAGCGTCGACTGGGCATGCTCTATCTCCTATCTTGCCAAGGATGATCTGTACTCCTTCATGGTAGCAATCCATCTTACTTTACTTGAGTGTGAGTTGTATATGGTCTAGTGAGTCTAGTGCGGGATAGAATCTAATGTCTAAATGTGTCAGCTTTGTCGACAAGAAGATTGAGTATATGCCGAGGTCTTCTCTCTTGTAGGTGAATTCTCCAATACGGAGAAATCCAGCAAATTGCCACCCGGCAAGCTGTCGCGAAGTTCAGGTCGTCTATGAGATTTGCAGTCATGTCTAAGGGATGTAACGGAAGTATAGCAAGGCCAGATAATAGTTTTGTAATGGCCTCACGTGAAATGGGCTTTCTAACCCGTACTTTGGTTGTTGGGGTAAGCTTCTCGCGCTGTCGATGAGGCCCAGAAGTGTTTGTTATCAAAGAGCTTATCGTCAAGGAAATTGTCAACATGGTAGGCTCGGAGAGCAGCTAAATCTGACAACGCGGTATCTGGTTTGATTGCTTTTTGGTTAGAATTACTAAGGAGTTGGGAGGTTAACCACAAGATCAACAATTATTTTGACGCTGGCCATGCTGGTAGCTTTTGTAGCGTGCAGTGTCTCCCGTAGTTATGCTGGATGGAGAGGCAGACGGAGCATGTATTAGTGCTGAGCCCATTCCAGAGAAATTTTAAATGGCCTGCACTGAGCTGATAAGCTCGTGAAGAGAACCACGCTAACAGAAGCAGTAGCTTCAAGCGCAAAAAAGGTCTAGAAAGTTGAAACGGGCGTTAATCAGAGTAACTAACATGGATTATGCCTTGATCATAGCCTCGTCTTTTCCTATATCACTCTGTATTAAGCCTGTTGGTGTCCATATCGGGTATGTCACTAATCCTCCTTGTGCCCGGATTTGGGTGTTCATGTGTACACTGTACAGTTAGGTGAAAAATGTATCCCGAGGTGTCGTTAATAAGGGCACGGATAAGTACGTAAAAAGTAAAACTTAATTGAGAAACATTGGGGTATATCGCCAACGATCAGAGGAAGGATTCAGGAGCTCGCCCCTCTTCTCCGGGTCTATGGAGGGACGATCTTATCGCCGTCCAATTGTGTGTGTGTGTGTGTGTGTATATTTAACGGCCGTGGTTCGTGACTCGCACGCTTCCCACCGATCCCTGCTGGGACATAGGCCGCCGAGGGGTAAGCCTCGGGTTTCGGGTCCTATCAGATTTATGTACAAATAAGAGACTCTTTGGCGCATTTCCATATCGCCGTCCAATTAAATACAGGATTTAGCTTACTATGTGAGAAGGGGAGCCGTGCAGAAAATCCACGCTAAAACATAGTAAGTGGAAACAAGGGTCTCTAGGGGACATTTGACAATGCGACAATCGTAGCTGGTAGTTCCAGTCAGCCAAGATGTAATGGAACTGGCTAGTGAAGGAATGATCATCGTTGGTTCCATCAGTCTACGGCTGCATTTTCTCCCAGTACCTAGGCATTTTCGACTCAACTGAGGGGAACCCACGGAGACCTAGTAGATGAGGGGGTATAAATCACCCAATATGGCCAAGGTATCAGTAAGCCAAGTGTGATAGACAGCAAATAAGGCGCATAATACGTATGTTTCCTAGATCTAGGGCCAACAATTCAGGGGAATGAGCCTTGATGCAAGTCCCTTTTCCGGGTCTATAACTGCCGTCTGCCCCCATAACTTAGGAAACATTCTGCTACAGTCAATCATTGCATATCTGCCCTGCGTGGATTGACTATGATACAGCAATCATAATGTATACCACACCACACCTCTCCAAAGTCCTCACCCTATCCACTCTTGCATTATCCATCATAACGAGAGCGGATATATGTTCAACCGTCCAAACCGAAACAAACGCCGTCCAAAAACCTCTGTCAATCGCCTACGAGTCCGAACTCCAAAACTACTGGTCCGAAGCCTGCTCTGCTCTTCGCCCAACATGCATCGTCTTCCCGACCAGCGCCGAAGAAGTTTCCGAAATAATCACATCATTGCATGGAACTGATGACCTGTTTCAAATCAAGTCCGGGGGTCATATGCCCAATAATGGATTTTCGAGTATTCAGGGAGGATTACTGATCGCGACGAAGGAGTTGAATAATGGGGTTGCGTATGATGCAGAGACGCAGACGGCCAAGATTGGGCCGGGACTTACATGGGCTGAGGCTCAGAGTGGGCTTGAGGGGACGGGGAGGACGGTTGTTGGTGGGAGATTGGGTGGTGTTGGTGTTGGGGGGTATATCCTTGGCTGTACGATACCCTGTCCGATATTTAGAGAGTGCATGACTGATAATTAGGAGGCGGACTGAGTTTCTTGAGCTCTCAATACGGCTGGGCGGCGAATAATGTAGTCGACTTTGAGGTTGTTTTGGCTAATGGAACAGTCACCCATGCCAATAATTCAACCAACACAGGTACGTCGCATCAGGCTACGTACAGCAAGAGAGGAACTCATAAAACGTCCAGATCTATTCGCCGCTCTAAAAGGGGGCGGAAACAACTTCGGCATCGTCACGCAATACACCCTCCAAACACAACCCATCTCGGATCAGGTAAGGAGCTACGCTATCCTCACACAATACCCATACTAAACGCAGCAGGTCTGGGGAGGCGTCCTAACATTCTCATACGACAAATCCACAAAACTACTCCAAGCGATCCGCGACTTCACCGAATACTACCCAGACGATAAGGCGGCTATCATACCTACCTGCGAGCACACGGCGCTTTTCACAGAGTGGTTTGTATTTGTGTTCTACGATGGTCCCACGCCTCCAGATGGAATCTTCAGTAACTTCACGAATCTTGGGGCGGATTTGAATACGGCCAAGACGTGGGATTCTTATCATGATTTGGTATGTTTACGTATAGGCCGTGTGTATGGAATGGGGACTGATAAAATGGACACAGCTTCAAGATAATGATAATTATGATTTGCAGTAAGTCAATCTTACTCAACTCACGTTGAGAGCAAGGGTTCTAAATTTTGCAGTGGACAACGCTACGGCATCGCAACCGAGACAACACCTCTACCAAACGCAACCGTTGGACTGGAGGTCATGACAACTCTATTCGAAACATTCTACAACGTTACGTCCGAAGTACTCCTCGACACAGGGGTAATCGGCACAATCGCATTTCAACCTATGCCACGCACCATCACTAGTAAAGCGATTGCCTTGGGCGGAGTACGTTGCCCCCCTTTCTTTGAACATCCTCCCCTCTAACCTTGTTTGACAGGACCTCCTGTCCTTCCCCTCCACAACAGACTACTTAATCATGGAACTCGATATTTCCCACTCTTTCGCCTCTGACGACGATACCACCGAAGCCGCGCTACAACAGCTCTATACAGCACTAGATAATCACATCCAAAACTTCATTAGTCAAGGGATATTACCAGATGTGTATAGACCACTATTCATGAACGATGCACACGGAACACAGGATTATTGGGGCAGGATAAGTACGGTGGAGATGGCGCGGGGTGTTAGAGAGAAGTATGATCCGGAATTGTTTTGGCAGAAGAGGACTAGTGGGGGGTTTAGGCTTGGATGATGTTGGCTCCAACCCTAAGGTCGGTGGGCGTAAGAGTGACTTCGTGTTATAATCTGTACATAGGCATATATAGTATATATGACTAGCATAATGCGTAATTGAAGGGTGAAGTGAAGATGGGTCGATTGTTTGCTGTGGTCGAGATAAACCCTTTTTCTCACATGCTATTTCCAGCCCTAATCGATTGCCATTTTAGGCATTATTTGAAACTCCTCTTTTGGACTTTGCTACCCGACACCTGGTTATCTCGTTCGTTATCCTGCAGAAATCTCACATCGAAAATAGAAGGGCTCAATTTCTACAAATTGAATATTAAGTAAAGTACATATTACAGGTTCTATACGTTGTAACCAACTGACCCAAATCAAGTCATCTACTCGCAAGTATCATCAGGAGGTGTGGTGTCACTCTCCTTCTTCAGCAACCACAAATAATCACCAATCGAGCCATCGTCACCACGGATAAACTCCCACTTGACAGCAGTCTCGTTAAAGACAGTCATCTTGCTGAAACCGAAATGTGTCTGGTCAAGTAACGCGGTGATGTTCTGAATCTTCTGGTTGGCGCTCAATGTGCTGTGGCTTTCAATGTTTCCTGCCATGCCGTTGACAATGTGGGTCATGGATTGGCCGGGGCTAGTGTAGTAAGTGTTGTTGTTGACAATGGCAGACTGTAGCACCTTGCCGTCTGCGGTGAGAGGGAACAAACGTTCGTACCAGTGGATGTGACTATGCCCGTGTTAGTCAGATGACCTGGAATTAAGATGTTTGCAAACATACCCAGAAAGATAAGCATCGACGCCATGCTCCAGCAACAGTTCTTGGAAAGCGTTCTTGACATTGGTCATGTAAGACGAAAATGCAGAAGAGTACATGGGACGGTGAGACATGACGAAAACCCACGGAGTCAGGGAACGGTCAACCTTCTCCAGGTCAGCCTTGAGCCACTGGTACTGCTCATAAGCCTTGTTATCTTTGTAGTTGCCACCATCAATACGACCAAATGGACCGCCATCGGTGATGTAAGTCTCGTTTGCCTTAGGGTGAGTCTCGTTGCCTTTAAGATCGCGAACGAAGGGCCATTCGGGGCTATAAGCAAAATCGGTTTCACCGTCGAGGGTGATGAAGTGGGCTAGACCGTAGTCAAAGGAATACCAGAAGTTGCCAACACCACCAGTCTCTTTACCAGGGCCATAGAAGCGGTGTTGGTAAGCAGTGAAGTTTCTACAGAGGATGTCAGCACCCTGTTGCATACCTCTTGCATCAATTAGGATGGATTGTTTACCTCTGGGAAGGAGGGCAGCTGTAGTACGTCAGAGCCGTCTTAGCAGCAGTGCTATTAGTCTGATTGCTATTCAGCAATGCGGTCAGAGGGTTACCAGGACCATCGAATTCGGCACAGGCGGCTTCATGGTTTCCGACAACAGTCATATAGGGAACCTTGGTAGTGACGTTCAAGAGCCATTGCTGCCAGAGATCCCAGTTGGACTCGTACAGCACGCTCATGTCACCACCTTGAGGACCGCCCTGATTGGGGATCTCACCAGCAGGCAGAGGTGTCTTGTACTCATCAGGGATGGGACCACCGCCTGGGAGCTCGGTGCTGGTTCCGTTGTAGCACACCGGCCAGTCATCCGCACAGGGTAGGATGCCAGAGTACCAATCATCAGCATAACTCAAATCACCACCGTGCCAAGCAAAGACAGCACCGTCATCAACAGCTTTGGTCAAGTGCTTGAAAGTACCGCCAGCGTTGGTGTAACCCATGTCATTCAAGACCGCAAGAGAGAACTCGCCGGGGGTACCTGCTGGACGAGAGGTGGTGAAGCTGAGCACATCGGACTCGGTTGTGCCATTGGCGGCAGTGATCTTGTAGTAGTACTTGGTGCTGGGCAGCAAGTCATGGAGCTGGACTTCGTGAAAGAACTGGCTGCATTGAGTGACGGCGGCGACAGCAGAGCAGGGAGGAGTTCGGTCATAGCTGTTTACATACACCGTTAGCTATATCGACCAGATCTTTCAGAGCTACGTACGTGTGAGAATAACCATAGGCGGTCTGATGCAACTTCTTGGGATCAGTGCCGTATTTAATCTTGGGGGCCTCTCCCAATCCGAACGGCGTCTGGTAATGAATGTTGATCCCCTTCGGCAGAAAAGCCAAGGAGATGACGTTGACGTTGTTAGTGGGGTTCTTGTGCTTGGGCTGGACAGCAGGAGCCTCGACTAGACGAGGGAAACCTTTGCCATTGCCATTGATGCTTGGATCAACCCAGTCACCGACGGGGACTGCAGGACCAGTGTAAGGATAGGCCTCATCGACGACGGGGACGGCGTGAACAGCAGTAAAAGTCGTGGCCGACAAAGCGGCGAGCACGGATGCAGCGGTGGTCTTCATGATGCTTAACGAGGGACTTCAACGAGTGACTGAGACGACGCTGACCGTTAAAACACGTCTTTGGAGGAAACAGAGGGGATATATACGATTGTCAAGCCAATCTCGCTACTGCAGGGTTTGTGGCCATCGGAGGACTCCGTGAATGCGTAAATTAAAGCACTCTAAGATACCTCCCGAGTTGAGTCTGTACCTGGCCAGTTGCAGCGGAAGGGAGATGCCCATGGTCGCATCGTGCCTCAGGCCCGATAAACATGTGATAGGCAATCGACCTCTGATTGGCCCGATGCAGTCAAGGACGCAATTCGAGAATTCCAGCTCTTTTCCGTATTGAGATTAGCACCTCTCCATACGCGGATCCAGCTAGACTGTTTCGGGCATCTGCGTAGCACTGGCTTGACAGACGGCGATCCGATAGGCAGAAGTGACATGCTGCTAGCAAGCGTTCAGGAAAAAATAAACGAGGGCGAACTTACAATGCATGGAACAAGTATTTCAATATTGTTGAGGATGATAGCTGATATTATGTCCGAATAGAAAAAGAAGAGAAGAGAAGAGAAGGAAAGGTACATGTGGGGTGAATTGGCAATCAAAGGAAGGTTCGCTCGGGCCGGAAAGCCAGCCAAGAAAGAAAGGCGCCCCAGGGCCTTAGCCAATCAGGATGCGTTGATTGATCATCCACTAAGCACGGTGATTGGCTGGCGAGTCAGTTACCCACCTGCCAAGCTATACCTTATTTAGTCTTGGCGGTGAGCACAAATCTTGAATCATCGTCTTTGATCTGACCAGACTCAGTCGCTGTTGAATAACTGCAATATGCCTCCTCGCAAAGGCGGAAAAATCATTCTGCATCGTCCAACGGAAGCAGAAATCCGCGAAACAGAACAGGATGATGAGAATACCTGGTCTCCGTTACAGATTGCCTCAGGCGATGGCAACTACGAAGAGGTACGCCAACTGATCGAATCAGCGGCGTCGGTAGATAGTAAGCAGACGCAGAAAGAGGTTATCAACGAGTCACCGCACGGCTGGTACGGTCAGACTGCGTTACAAGCCGCCTCTGCCAATGGGCATTTAGCTATTGTGAATTTGTTGCTGGATGCTGGTGCTGAAGTCGATGCTCCAGGCGGAAATAATGGCGGTCGCACCGCCCTTACCCTTGCTGCCATCAACGGCCATTTGGCCATTGTTGAACGGCTGATGGACGCTGGCGCTGATGTGAATATCGCGCCACATAGATATTACGGCAGGACGCCTTTACAGGGAGCCGCCGAAAACGGGCATGTTGACATTGTCAAGCTGCTACTCAGCAAAGGCGCCAACATCAATGCTCCCGTGGCGCATACCGCGGGTGTCACCGCCTTAACTGGTGCAGCTGCCGGTGGACATGTCGACTTGATCGATTTGTTTATCGAGAAAGGGGCAAATATCAACCCCCCGATGAGTCGGTACAAGGGGTTAACTCCTCTCCAGGCTGCTGCTTACCACGGCCATATTGATGCCGTCGAACGACTAATTACTGCTGGCGCGGATGTGAATGTAGGAGGCTCTCACTACAATGGTTACACGGCACTGGCAGCCGCTGCTGAGCAGGGTCATAGCGAGATTGTTGAAAGGCTGCTTGCAACTGGGGCTAATGTTCTACAGAGATCAGGAAATAAGAATTGGACAGCACATCAGTTTGCATACTTTGTTGGTCAACAGGAAATTGCAGAGCGGTTATGGAGACTGGAGAGAAATGCAACGCCTCAATCTGATTAACACTGAATGAGTCGACTATGGATGAGCAACTTTCATCACAGTTCGTGTATTTCTGCGTGTACGATGTCATATTCAATACATGAGAATCGACTCAAACTATCCACTAAGACTACATCTCAATCGATGACTTAACCAGACGCAATAGCCTTGAGCTGCGATAAATCACCATTGAAAACATCCGAATCACCTCCATACGCATAGCTATCCGCATTCTGCCAGATAGTCTCATAGCCCCAGCCACCGGGGATAGTGCCAGGAGAGCTAGCATACCTGGCCAAAACGAGAGGGCAAGTGGAACTGAACGCGGTTGAGTCACCGGTACAAGTGGTCCACCAATCATTCGTGGTATAGATCAAAGGGTAGACACCCTCAGAGGCATGATATGTATCGACAAAGTCACTGATCCAGCTCACCATTTCGCTGGCCGAGAGACCGTAGCAAGTGGCACCGCTGGGGTTGTATTCGATATCCAGCATGCCTGGGAGAGTGATACCGTCGCCGGACCAGCCGCCGCCGTGGGAAATGAAATATTGTGCTTGAGTTGCGCCGGAACTCCTGTCCGGGTGAGCAAAGTGATAGCCGCCGCGGATGAAGCCTGCGTTTGTGGCTCCTTCGTAGTGGCTGGAGAAAGTTGAGTCGGTATAAGTTGTGCCTTCAGTTGCCTATCATACCATGAGTTCAGAGCTTCAACTACAGTACTTGGGGTAGCGGAACATACCTTGATGATGACAAAGCGGGCACCGGAGCTGTATGCAGAGCTGAAGTCGACGTTGGGTTGATAGCTGCTGATATCGAAACCCTGGACGGTAGCCTTTGCAATGCCAACGAGGGAAGCCGAGACGGCTAGTGTAGATACAAATGCATTCATTTTGATGGATTGGTCTTTGTAGGATATATGGATACTTTGCGTCTCTACAATATGGTCATTCTCAAGGTGACTTCCTTTTCCATTTATACCTTTCCATACCCCCAATAACCTACTTAGGTGGGTAGCCCATGCGCTCTGCCAAACCCGCAATTCGAGTCCCCATCTCCGATGAAATCTACAATCTATGGGGTGACTAGGATAGACAGGTCACAAATTCAACGCCATCTCTCTATAAAGAAACATTTCGCGAGGAATACTAAATGTCAAGACCTAATTATCAGTGTCGGAAACGCTGATCGACAACGCCACTCGCTTGCGCATGTAACAGAAGATCAACTCTGTTTGGTTTAGCATGCAATCATATGGACCACAGCCATGTACCTTAGATTTTCCAAGGGAAACGAGAAACCAACCATTTCGGCATATGGGAGGGGTATCAGCATAGATTAAAAGTGAAGATCGCTCTAGGGCTCAAACTGTATAACCTAGAGTACTAAGGTTTAAAGATAGACTCCACTTCGAAGTCGATGCAGAGGGTTATGCTTAAACATGATCAATTCAGCCACGGGGTCATATTCCACCTGAAAATCGTGGAGATCATTAGAGAAATACGAGACGATCGTCTCGTACACTAACAAAATGGCAATAAACATCGTTTCGATTTATGTCATAGAGCCAAAGTATACGAGGTACATTCATGATTGAAGCAATTCGGGATTCAATTATACTCCGTATTCTCAAGAATCACCTCAAACACGAAACGTCAAACAGAGTCCTTCAATAATGAAATCTGCCTTGGCAAAACATCATTGTCGATTCGATAATATTTTCTGGATACTTCAGGGGGCCAAACTTAATCTATTCTGTATCCGGAAGGTAGATAAGAAAATATATTTACTTACCCTTTAGAGGTAAAGTGAAGTTGCAGTTCTGGTGGCGTTCTCGAAATTGAAGATAGGGAATATCTGCATGGCCTGGCAGTAACCTGCAAGGCCCATTACTTATATCGGCGTGTAGGTCGGCGTAGTAGTATCTGTCGGAGACGAGTCGGCGTATATGGCGGTTACTTTTCTTTTTATTCTTTATATTTCGGGGTTTGAAGAAATGATGATCTCGGTCACAGTTCCAGTGCATATGCAGGCAATGTACTTGTTCAAATTGTATCATGAATGGCATACAGTGCAACGTATTACTACTACGTAGTCTACGTACTTTAAAGTCCGGAAAGTAGATGATGCGAAAGGTCCCGTTGCATATACCAAGGTAATACCTAGGTGACTATACGTACCAGATTTCTTTTGCCGAATGGGGGTTTCCATTCTCAGCTGCCGGCGCTTTTGTGAGGGCTCTCGCTGTCAGCCTCACTGAGTAAATTTCAGTCCGGGCTCACGCTAACCCTGCGGATCTTCGCCATAGTTTTCCTCGTAATTCTTAAGCTAATTTGTGTCAATCTCACCTTTTAGTTCTACCAATCTAGTGACGTACTACGTAAGTTAGTCCTATGGTGTATTTCGGTATGATAGTTTCGTGTGAGCAGAGGCCCTGTCCCATACTATGTAGAATACCTAGCACGATATTTTGTGTATTAGGTTGATTATTTATAATGCAATCGTCCTATTGTTGAATAGCTGCGCCTTTACATAGAAGACTGGTGTGTAACTCGAAGACTCAGGTGCTATGAAGGACGACTTGGGACCTTAAGTCGGATTTCGCATATCGTATTGACATCATCTTCATCACTATGTTTCTTTCTCTGCATGGCTTCTGCTGTGGCATCTCTTCCAGTCGTCTTCCAGCTCGGGAACAAATGGAGCCGCTCACATGGGAGAAAGGCATCAAGTAGGACTAGTCAATATCCGTGTTGGGAGGGGCCTATAATCATACCCTCTTGAGGTAACACGCTGGCCGACCAAAACTACTGCAACCAGCACAAAAAGTGCTCCTGATATATCCTATGCTTTATGTCTATGACTTTTTGGTTGCTCTAGAATGGAATGTTGCACACACGTTTTTACAGGACTTTCCATCTAAGATATCTATGATTGGATCAAGGCCGCTCCCTCTAACCCCAATGCGCGTCATCGATGCTGCTCGGAAACAGGGGCATACAGTTGAAATGCATCTGATTGAACGATACGCTGACCGGGTGGAGTGCTCTGTGGATTCTGTGAATAAATTGGGAGGTTATGAGAATATCACCCACGAGGTGAGAGATGCAGCCGATCCTGGACATCTGACGGCCTTTGATGCCATATATGTAGCTATCCTAGTAGGCGAGACCGAAAAACAAAAAGAGCATTTGTTGCTAGGTATCTTGAAGCTGATGAAACGAGGAGCTGTTGTGATCAAGAGGGGATCTCGAGATTCAAAAGGATTAATCTATCCCGTGCCTCAATATTTTCTGCGAGCCTACTTCTCAACATCTTAACTTACATGCAACTCTGCATACGCGATATATCGCCACTTTCCGAGCAAAGAGCCTCTTGTATGAGATCGCGCAAGTATCCGCGGAGCTTTTGCTCGCGCCTTCACACTGACCGCTGAAGGAAATCCAAGTCATTAGCCAAGAGGAGGAAAAAAACTATATTCGCGTTGAATTCACTGAATGTCGAACCATCCGATGCCTGCATCCACGATATCATTAATGGGCAAAACCTCAGCCGTATACAGAGGCTCTTTGTGCACCAGATGGGTCATTCTCCTTTTCTGAGCTAGACTGTGTATCCAGTCGGCTAGCCCATCGACTTCAACAGCAAGGAGTGCGTCCCGGAGAACTCATCCCTTTGGGCATGGATCGCAGTGCATTGACAGTCATCACCATGATTGCAGTGCTGAAAACCGGTAGTGCTTTTATTCCATTAGAGGTTGCCAGCCCCATTGGCCATAATCTGGAGATTGTGAAACAGTTCGGAGCAAAGAGTCTCTTAATATCAGAGATCTAGACCACAAAAGGTTGGCCAGCTGAGATATCCGCCTTGGTCAGTTTGAATAAGATTCGCAGTACACCATTACTAGATGCTGGAACGCTCCCATGCGTGGATCGCCAATCGCCTGCAAAATGCAATTTTAATCGCACAGGCATCTCTTCCTGAGTCCTATCAGGGCAAACTCCTTCTTGGTATCCAATCACGACATCAATTTGACATATCCCGTTTCCAAAAGACATGGACCATGGTTATCTGCAACAATCCTATTTTCGGACAGTGTTTGTCCCTCGTCGTACGGATGTATACGACCAGGTAGTGCTGAACAGCAACATCATCGGTAGTCGGATTGCACAGGTAGAGAGTATTTTCACCAGCAATTTAGCCCGAATGACCTCAAGTTGGAAGGTCCTTCAACCTCACAACAATGCTCACTGTTACGTACAATGGCAACTACGCTACCTGCTTACTTGAAATCAATCATGCCCTCATCAATCATGTCTCCCAACATTTATTGTGTTATCTCTCTGAGATATACACTGGTTCAATTGATACCGCGTTTGCAACCCCACAAGTGAATTATAACCTCTTTATCGAACATCTTGCCCAACACGATTCATTGACGTCCATAAACTACTGGTGTGTGGCATTCCCCAGTACGCTGCACAACTCTCTTACATATCCATCATCTAATCTAAGTGACAGTCGAAAATTGTGACACTCGCCAATATCCCTCTCGGAACCAGCAAAATCAGCACTTGTGTCATCTATCCATACGCCATCTGCCATTCTTCGGCTCTGTTGGGCGTTGGCTCTCCAAAGGCAAACAGGTTCGCAGAATCCACAGTTTGGCCACGTAGTCTCCGGATGCGATGTCTCAATTGCGAATACCGAGTCAGGACGAATAGCTGGTCCCTTATTGAATATCTTACCCTGCACAATAGATCTTGACGTACTGTTCATAGCTGATCACATAGCCAAGCAAAAGCTGCAGGATCTTCTCGAATATATTCAAACACAATACGTCCGTAGTTTCCCCCACCAGCATTGGTTTTTTACCTATGCTACCGAGGTGCGCGAACAACTGAAGCTGTCAGAACCACCAACTCGTCTGTTTTTCGATGCGGTTGTGAACTTCCGCCGTCACGCCTCTCAGCCGGAAACAAGCTCTCTTGAATTTACAACAGTGGGGGAGAATGATCCATTTGATGTAATTTCCCCCTTTCCATTGAAATGAATAGTGCCCGCTGACAAATTGAAGCATGATGTCGTACTCGAAATAGACCATGAGGGGACCAAGTTCATGATCAAACTAGCCTCTTGGGAAAATCGAGTTAGTGAGGGTATGGAGAGTGAATTGGTAAGATGGTTTGAGGAGAGTGTTGAACATGTGTGTGTATAATTGGCATAGACGCCCTACATGTGTCACATCCAGCAAGTATACGGAAAGGGGACGTGATGTGAAAATTGAAAGTGAGAGGCAGCAGTTATCTATGTCTATTTAACAGGATAATCTAGTCCTTTGTAAATATCAGTCTTGCTGAGCTGTTAATATCTGGTCTACCGTAACAGGGAGCTGCCGACAGCAGCAATAAAGAATAAACCACCAGCAATGTCGAAAATCAAGCCTGACGCCGCGCCTCCAGTGTTTAACCCATATTTAAATGCCATAGCAAGGAGAGGGACGTCAAGAGAGTGGCAGAAATTCGAATAACTGCTAGTGCAGAATAGAATGGGGCGACCTCAACTGGTTGGACTAACGATGTCCCATATGACTGAATGGAAAACGGGTATACCAATGAAAAGGTGAAAAGAACAAGTGCTGTTTATCATCAGTAAAGAATATGTCAAATAACATGGGAGTAAACATACACACAACCAAGAGAACTGGTCCAGAGGCCACTCCTAGAAGAATGGGGCCTAGGACACCAAACAAAGAGCTTCCTCGTGCAACCCATAGATCTATTATTGGTGGTGAATGGAGCATTTCTTCGAGGACCCTACTGAGAAGTGGTAATAACAACAAATAGAGCGTCATGCTGACCAACGCCTTGGCTAAAATCAGGTAGTTTGCCTATCATAAATCACGTCCCGAGTCAGCAAAAGGAGATTGAAAAGGTACACAGAATACATACCTTGGCTAAGCTCCATTCAAATCGCTTGGAGACATACTGAACCAAAAGGTCAATCGTATCCCTAGCCCACATGGTAGAGATATAACAAACTGTCACCAACCAGATGGCCTTTGTCTGGAAAGGTGCACAGCTTCTCCTGAGAGACTTCACCCAATTAGCAAAGCCTGCCTTATCTGACACTTCAGTCGAATGTCTGCCTTCAACCGGATCGCAGTTATTCTCACTCTCCACTCTTTCCGGGAGTCTAGTATCAGGTAGGAGACCGAAAATTACCATATTGGCAACCTGCAGCGGAAAGGCACACAGTAATGGGATGTACACGCCCTGCCAATCCACCAACATGGACCCAACAGCAGGGGCCACCAGTTCAGCAATAAGCGTCATGACAGCGATGTTAAAGAATGCCTGCGCACGATTCTTTTCGGTAACCACATCTACCAGAAGAGCATGAATAATCGCAGACATGACCATTTCTCCTCCACCGATCGACCGAAGAAGCGGGGACGCATAGACTAGGGAAAGCGGCAGAGTGTAGTTGAAGAAGCAAACCGCGACAATCCATGCGTCTGCAAGAATCTGGCCCGAGATTGCTAGGGTCAACACAAGCGAACGGCCCTTGGTGTTGGCTATATTACCAAATGGGAGTGCCACGAGAAGCGCTGTACATGGGAAATTCAAATCAGCGAAAAAACAACAAAACAAAACAAAAAAAAAAAAAAAAAAAAGACGATAGCCGCTGCTAGACCAGTCTAATCACGCACCGCATACACTCTCGCTAACTTTGAGCCATGTTTGCGTTGTGACGAGCTCTTCCTGGATCGAATTTACCTTGCACATGTGCTCTGGTATGTCTCTCAGCGTGTTTGTTGAAGCGTAGTATTTCTGGCATATAATTGACTCGAAGAGCTTAGTTCTGGGCATGGTGCGCAGGATTTGAGCCGAATCAAAGAGTAGGCCGCCGACATAGCAGATGATGCATATTCGCGTTGCGTTCCATATTGACTTTTTTTGGTAAGGTTGTTGCGGTCGCTCTTCAAGAAGAGGGCTCTGTTCTGTGTAGGCCATATTAGAACGCGATAGCAGTGCTCAGCGTTAAGGGTACTCTATCGCAACCTCGTCAGCACGAGTTTTATCACCATTATGACAGAGGATTGAGGAAGGGAATTTGGAATGCGCAACATTCAATGGCCGCGCGTATTGTCATATGGGTCTATTCCGTTCTTTATCTTAAGCTTATCCCGAAATCTATCCCGAACCGCGTTGACTCTATTCCGAGTTCGGGATGTTTCAGCCGATGAAACAGCTGGAACTATATCAGGGCAGAAAACTGCGTCTCGAGGGTTGCTTGGTTATATAGGGGTAGTTCACTATGGGCGGTAACCATAAATCATGTGGAAGTCAGATTTACTCGTACGAGCCTTAATAGTAATGTAGCTGCCAGTTTTATTATAGGTTTATATCAGGTAGAGAGGGATGACTTCAAACTATTATTTTATTTGATGAGTATGAGGGTTTGTTATGGCTTAGGTGACTAGGCTACAGGGAGTCAGGGACGACGTGATTGATGATACAGACACGTATGTACCAATAGCTTCAATTTCTCTATTTACAGAATCAAGCCCTAGTTTTCCCTTTTAGCATCTTTGACAGCTTATCCAAAGAGCAGTTAGCACTGGATTGTACGAGCCCAATAGCCTCGACAGCTTCAGATAGAGAAAGGCCACTTTTCGTACAAGAGTAGATCTCATTAATAATAACTTTTCTCCTTGGAAACATCATACAATCCGTAAAATCTATTATCTATCTAGCACCCCATTGATTCTCGATAGATTGGACTGACGGATTGCCGTGTAAGCTATAATACCACTCCTCCCAAACCTCTCGCACAGTTTTGATCGTACGAGATAGTTAAGAAGTAGGCATAGTTGTCATTGATCCAGCCCTAGCCCCAGATATTGATTGAAGCGGGGATAGGGCTGGAGAATCAACTACTGTAGATGCCTGAATAGCTTGTTCTAGCGATGGGAATGGACTTACTTCTGTCTTAGCCTTCTGGCTTTTCCAATTTGCTCGTATGAGGAAAGAAATCTTGCCAGATACCAAATCATCCATCTACCTTGTCATTGATTGCATGGACTTGTGTAATCCATGGAAATTAGAGGCTAGAGATTGATGTAGATTGTCTCCTATATTTGATATGTGCTCTGCTATCACTGGAATTGTCTGTCGAAGCTGGATCTCGTACGGGGTTGAGCTCGCACAAACAGACTCTTTAAGTTGCTGAGAGAAGCGTGTGTAATCTGCTCGCTGGAATAGTTTATGCCTCCATATTGGATGACTAGGAATCTCCATCTGAAGGAACACAGAGCCTTGAAGAATGGTCATACAAAGCTGATGTAAAAGGCTTGAGGAATCCTTGAGCAGCTAGATCTCTTTGATCACATTTCTGTGTCCCTTCTTGTACAAACTGAGGAAGAGGAGGAAGTTGAAAGTTTGCACCTTCTATAGAGATTAAGGAATTATACTAAGGCCAAACCACTCCAGCCATGAATCTACCCAGGGCCAAAGAGCTCATATGAGGCTATCTGATGAATCGAAGCTCTAGGAAGAAATAATTGTCTTGATCTCTAGGATTGAATCCAGCAAGTGTACGAAGAAAAGGCCGAGGCAGTTCAGAGAGGTAGCAGTTACTCATAATGTCTGAATTCCAGTGGCTACTCTCCTAATTGAAGCCTCATCCGCACCTTTCAATTCAGCATGACGAGCTCAATTCTGTCAGCGACAGTAGTGGTATGACTGGCATCTTTTTAAAGGGGCTGATATCAACAAGCCCCTTTCGTACGAAAGATCCAATTGAAGTGGACAAATGAGGTCTTCAATGCAATAGGATTGTCAACTAAAAAGAAAACTCGTACTGGACGATCTGGTAGAGGAACCGGTTCATGTAGAATCTCCCACCGATAAAAGAGATAGAAGGCAGTTTGACTAACAGTACAGAGTAAAGGCTCCTTGTGTCTCATTACTCCTATATACTCAATTCGTCCGAGCTGATTAGTCTTTCCATTGCGTTTAAGCATGACCATAGGCCAGTAAGGATTTGGCCCTTCGTCCATTTTGATAGTGAACAAATCAGGAAGCTGTAATTCACGCCTATCTTCACCTCGAAGGAGCATAGTATGATAAATAAGAAATCAATAGCCGTACGAAGATAGGATTCCTGAGCTTGAGACTTTCGGCTTTTCTGTTCTTGCTCTGCGCAACCACTCTAGTAGTATCGTACGAGTATTCGAATATCTTCTTGAGAATATCCATCTTGTAGGGTATTGCTACCTTGATCGTTGTACTCGACTTTCCTTTTAATAGCCTCTTTCATTTAGTGATCTTCCGGAAGACTCCGAAGTAGATGGCCTCCAGGATATTGTATGAATTCATAATCATAAATTTCTGAAAGTTATAGAGATCAAGTAGGGCCGCACAATATCTCTTGATAGATGAGTAACCAAGAGTTTGTACGACCTAGTCTCCATCTTCATTTGTACGAGCCCTCCAGTAATGAGAGGTATGAGTCTTTCAATCAAAAACATGTTTTCCGATGAAATAGACCATCTTCTGCTTAGAAATAAGAGAGCCATCTGGCAAGTCCTCCTTTCTGTAGCATTCAAACCACTCCTGCTGTGGTTTTCATACGATTTACTAGTATTAACTGGGCGGTTGTGCTGGATTTAATTAGCAAGTCTCTAATTATATAATATGACCCTTAAATAACCACGCTGGGTTCTTTTGGGGGTGGGTTGTAACTCGGCATGTAACTAGGGGGTGGACAACTCTCATTGTGACTGCGATGGGCGAATGGCAGGGCCGTCTACTGTATGGTACAGGTTGTATATAGTTATAACTGTGATGGAATGTCAACAAGGAACGGATGACACATCATCGTAAGACAAAGCATGTTGTTAGTTTCGGGTAAAGTATGTCTCTGAAGGGAAAGTTCAATGGTGTCGGTTGATCCAGTTGAAAGGTGCCAACTTTTTAAAAGCGAGGTCGCCATGGGGGTCAAGTAGCTCATTGACTCAGTGAACCAGAGTGCTCACCTTCAGCCCACTGAGCATGTTTCCTAGCATATGCGAAGCTCACTGATCTGGTCAACGCGCTCTGGGCGCGCTCAGTTCTACTCTGAGTAAAAGCGGCGAGGGGGTGAGCACTAAAACGGAAGGGGAAAGTCGAGAAGCGCCAAAGGAAATCCGGTACGTAAGTACCACATTATCAATGAATATTCTATAAAAGATAGCAAACGGCTCATAACGAGAGGGAATATTGGAAGAAATGGCCTGAAGAACGCTCCAAAAGTGTGGGTAATACGAAAAGAATACATCAACAAATCACCCATCATATTTCAACATGCAAAACATTAATGCCATGTTGACGGCCCAAAAGTTTCACCATGAGCCAACTTTTTCCATGGCGTACCGAGTCCATCGGCCGTTTTTGCATATACAGCGTTTCCCCACCAGTCCAACTTTCCGCCGGGGAGGATGATGCAGAGAAATATAATGACTGTTGAGACAGCGACGCCGCAGTCGAGTGCTGATGCGAGGATATAATCTATACATCATCTTGTTAGTCTCATGAATTGGTGTTAGAGGAGGTTCAGAGGGACTCACTATATTTAGACCACCAAGCCCCCTTACGACGTTTAACAAAGCCATTGAAAATAGCATTAAATGCAAACCACGACGAAAAATTAATACCAGTCGCAGGCGGCACAAGACTCATACCGCCAAACACTACAGGCCAAGCAATGTAGTTGAAAAATTTCCATTTCCGGCCTAAGGTCCACGTCAAAATGACAGCTAGGGGGCCGACGAGGAAGAACCAGAGCAAATTGCCATATATCTGATGAGGGGAGTAGCTACGGCCAGGTCCTAGAGCGCCCCAGATGAGTGAGGAAGAGTATGTAACGGTTCCATGAGGACAGGTGTATCCGCCGGATTGTTTGGGGGTGCAGACATTTTCAACGCCCTCGAGGACACCGATTGTGAGGCCGGATTGGACTAGAGCTCCGACTAAAGTGGCGATTCCTTGGGCGAAGAAGACTGTTCGAGGAGGAATGTGGAAGTAATGGCCGAGTTTTTGATCAGCAATGAACCTGCAGCTTTTAGTACAAGGCAAAACGTCAATGTGGGATTGGAAGGACCTACTCTAACCCCTGCGCAACGCCGGCATAGCCAAGAAATTTGAAAGACATGTTGGCGATAGGTGAGCCCAAGAAAGCATAACCACCAATAAACTCTGTAATGAGGTTGATTTCATTGGTGCTTATGTTGGTCAAGGCTTTGATAATCCCGATGGGTAAGAAATAGACAAGAGGCAACAAGAAACCCAAAAGAACAGCCCAAACAGGAAGACCAGTGTGCCAGACTTCGTTAACAATAATACTCAACACCCACATTAGCAGAGTAATAGAAGCGAACCACCACCAAGGCACCTGTCGATATGTCTCGTTGATACGAGCATGGATATCCTTCTTGCCTTTGCCTTTCCAAATACCCCATATTTCCTTGCCGTGGTAGAGGGCAATATGAACAAATATTCCAGTCAGGTTGGCAAAGGCGATACCATAAGTGAGGGCATAACCTGCAGGAAGGAACATGGGCGAATAATTTTCGTATTTCTCGACATTGACAGTGGCGTCGTGATTCATGATTCTGGATGTGTTGTATGGTTTTCCGGTGTTGTCGAATGTATTGGAGCTCATCATGGGCAGATAAGCAGAATACCAAGTGTTGGTGTAGTAGATGATGGGACAAATCAACCAGTAGAAAAACACGAAACCAAAGATAACGTTGACCCCAGCCCAGAAAGGGGTCAATAGGGGATTGGCATTTGCATAAACAACCTGAGCCCAGTCAAATGTCAAAACAGACATTCCCAACCCGCTCACCTGCCCAAAGAGCTGGTTGACCACGACATTATGGGGCACAATCCAACAGATAAAGCTGAAATAACTCAAAGCTTTGAACAAAAATCCAGGCAGGAAATACCAAGCAAACCCAATGCTAAACACGATAAGGAAGAATTTCCGGCGAGATATAGTCCAGCCATCCGCGAGAGCGTTTGTGCGGGAATGAAGCGCTACCAAGAGCGCAGAGTTGGATAGCACACTGGGCCAGATCATGGCAGCAGGTTGAACGAGCCATCGTTGAAACAAACCCGCAAGACCAAAACCAAAAAGTTGAGTTGCAATTGTGAATAAGATACCGAATCCGGGGTTGTTTCCGAGATTGTAGAATTTGACCATTGCTTCGATGACCTGAGTGGCTGATGCAGATCCGAATGAGACATTGGCCATGATGGTGATGAGGGCATGCTCTTTGACATTGAAGTGACGATCGGGATTTAGAATACCGATGGGCATCACACGAGCCCAGGCGACACCGACAGGATATGCGAGCAATTGACCGACAAATGCGGAGATGGTGACACTAGGTTGGCGCAGACTGAACAATTGATTCAAAACACTTCCAATCTTTTGATCTATTAGCTTTAATGCAACTTGTCTTCTCGGATTTCAGCGAAATAAATAATACTTACGATTGTGAACAAAAGACCAATGACCCACATGCGCACTGTATTAGTAGGCGTAGCTGGATCATCTTTGGTGGGCACAACAGCGCGCACTTCTGGGTAAGGAGAATTGTCTGCATCATAATCGAGGACTTTGCGAGCCTCATCATCATCAATGATCGCCTCGTCGCTGCTGCTGCTGCTCTCGTAGTACTTATCTGTGGGCAAGTTCGCAGCATGACTCATGTATTTCTAGATGCACAGACAAAGAAATTATGTCAATCAAAGGCTTTGTTCTTGTATTTTCCGCAGCAAGCTCATAGAGCAATTCGCCCAAGTCACTCTGCAACACCAAGAACGTAAACGACATGTACATACCTCATTTGCAAGTCCCAGGATTTCTTTTTCTTGTCCTTGGGACGTCACAATCGGCTGCTGAGCGATCTTCTCCTCCATTGTTGGCCAGTTGGTTCAGATGCTGTCAGACATCAGAATAGCTTCGTTCCACCTCTACCTCCTGTTTCCAGTGTATATATAAAGTTATATATATGTACGAAAAGGAATAGAATACGAAAAAAGGAGGGTTACAGTCAACTCATTCGGAAAGCAGGGGGTTGGAGAAACAAATTGGCAAAAAGGAACACCACCAGGCGCATTTATAACGCGGCACAGCTCTAGGTATCGCGCGAGTGCGTAGATTAATAGTAGCGGCTGGTATAAAACGGTGAACCTGCAAAAAACAACACTTTCAATGGTTGCTTGTCTAGATTTTGTATGAATTAACGAACTACAAATTATGGATAGATTATTGATAACAGCCAAGTCTCTTCCGTTCTAGCCTGCTCGAGTCGAAGGTGCATTGTGGCGTATCGAACTCGTTCAGAAAGGAGACGGTATGATACGGTAATCAGATGAATGTACCAGTAATAACCAAGATGGTACAGGATCCGGCCCACAAGGTCTTCAGAAGGAAGTATGTATTGTGGGTCTTAATGCATCTTATTGTCGTAATTGGATGAAGACAAATCTCGAACCTGAAGGATTCGTTCTAAACCAGACTAAATGCGGACGTTACGATTCGCCACCCAATGGCCGTTGTCAATATAGACTACATTTGCTCCACTCGGATTACAGCGGGCTAAAAGCGGGTCCTTATGCAGATGCAATGCTCCACTGGTGGATACCAAACTAACTCCTGACTAGGCCGAATATGTATTAGTTTATAACAGTCGTTAAGCTGGAATCACATGATCTCCCTAGAGTTTATGCATGGTATCGATGCCTCAGGCCAAATCGCCATTCATGAAACGGGCTAGAATTTTCATTTCGACTTGAAACAATCACTGTGAAACCATAGTCCGTACGGGCTGCAGACTTGAGTAATGAGATCCTTCGAGTTACATATCGATTGATTGAACAGCACAAGATCGACTCCGTACATATGTAGAGAACGGAGCACACCCATGTAACAATAAACGTTGACAACTCAGCATCTCATCTCATGCCCGCAATTCCTTGCCTAACCTTGGAAGGAAGCCCGTGTCCCGGCACAATCGGATTTATTCATCCAACGGCATACGCAGACATAAATGACATGCATGATGTGCATTGGCGGCGATACCCATGTCTGGATTATTTTGTTGTCTATCGCCCGTGCCTCTTTCCTGCTTTCAAGGCCTAGCACCAACTCTTTAGAGACTTTGCTCCGGGCGTTAACCACGCAGGGCCATGCGGCATTATGCACGTCTTTACTCGAGATATTCAGAAGTTACCATGTATGGGTGTTGCCAGCGGCTGTCGCCGCATCTGTTGTAAATGATCTTCGGGGTCAATGGATACCTCGGTTTTAGGCTTGGATAGATAAGCTTGTTCTTGAGAATCTTGACTCTACGTATCTTATCAGAATGTCCAAATATTTGGGTTAGGGCCTCGGTTCGATGTCCGAGTGCTATCACATCAATGATCATGAATTCCTACACACCACTTCAAAGCATATAAGTTATCTACTGCATGGTTGCGGACAGGGTGGGAGCAGGATTCACTTCGTGGAGGATTTTCTGGGCATGAATTGAAACATATGCAGCAAGATGTTCAATGCAAGTACGTAGCACTTCGTATTCACTATTCAGCCCAGAACTTACTGCTCAGACCCAAACCCCACGGGCAGCCGGTCCGTTCCCATTGTTGGTCATCATCTAAAAAAAAAAAAAGAAAAAAAAATTGAGAAGGCCGTGCCGATTCGTGTCCCTTCGGGATCAAGTTTTCATTGTTAGATATTACCGAATATGGTAAAAAAATATATTTGATCTAAGAATTCGAAACGAATGAAACACCACTGGAAGCTGCCTGTGCACATCAGGCGGCAAAACCCGCGGTCTTTTCTCATTCTATCTTACGATTTGGATGGATCTTTCGGCATTCCGATCGACCAATCCGAAAATTTTAATTGGCGTCGAAGATGAAGATTGAGAAAAGTTAAGTTTAACGTTTACTATCATATCGGGAAAGGATAACTACCAAGATAACAACCAACCCTAACCTTTTCCATTTGACCTGACTCAGGGGCAGCAGGCACATATTACTGTACATAGCAATAAGCACATAGAGTCACAATATAGACAACGAATAACCTGGTATGATTATGAAGCGCGGGGTCAAAGAACAACAAGACCGAGGGAAGTGGGCTGCTGAATGGAGTTTGCTGGATTTTTCGGTAACGCTTCGCGGAGCGGCGGGTAGAGCCGACGCAGCATAGGGACTGGGCTTTTGGGTAGTATATAGGGCCGCATTGTGGCAAGTTGAGGGATCTGTGGGAGGATTGATATGGATTATTCGACCTGTGTTCATATATAAAACCTATTTGCAGCTATATACTCGTTCTTGGAGGCATATATAGAAGCCGTTTCGGTACGGTAGCTGGGTGGCCAATTTATATCTAGGTAGCCCTCGAAGAAAGATTTTTATATTGAAAGGGACGGCAGAGGTACTTTGCCAGGGGCAATTATTAGGATTTCACTACGAGAAGACGACATTCGGAATACGTTCCCGGTCGATTTGCAACGGTTAAAGGTCATCACACATGGCTGTTAAGCCTGTCATGCCAACTGAGGGCACAGCTACAACTCTCAATGAGAGCAGCGAAACAACGCCTTTCGCTCAACGACCCATTATAATCCTTGGAGCAGGTATCATCGGCTGTGCTGCAGCTTACCAATTACTCCAGAATGGCTTTCAGGTTACCCTGGTAGGCGAGTATCTACCGGGGGACAAGAGTATATTATATGCTTCGGCTTGGGCGGGAGCTGCATGGCACGCTGCGGCCGGTCTGGACGGAGATCAGAAGTATATTCAGGCTGTTACACATCGATATCTATTGAAGATGGCTCTGGATGACCCGTCATCGGGAGTTTGTATGGTTAAGGGGAAGGAGTATGTTGAGCAGGCGCCGGGGAAAAATTCATCAGCATGGGGGAAGACGGTGTTGAATAATGTATGCCATCCCTCTATTACTTCATTCTTCATGAAGTTAAGAGTCAACTAACGGAGTATACAGTTCCACACACTCAAACCAGGCGAATACCCCTCAAATTTCGCCACCGCCTGGGAATACGACTGCCTCGTAGTCGACCCAACCCTACACATGCCCTGGATCGGCGCCAAAGTCGAGGCTCTAGGTGGTCGATTCGTGCGTCAAAGAGTCTCTTCCCTAGGGGACCTGTATAACATGTACCCTGAATCAAGCATCTTCATTAATGCTAGTGGTTGGGGTAGTAGGGATTTAACTGATGTTCTGGACCCGAAATGCTTCCCGGACAGAGGACAGAATGTGCTTTTGAAAAGTACAAAGTCTGACACGATGTATTTCCGGAACGGAAAGGAGTATACGTATATCATTCCGAGGCCGTTGTCGGGACATCTTATTTTGGGTGGTCATAATTCAAGGGATAATCTGTACGTCTCGCTCAAGCACTAAGAAGACAATGGGATTAACAAGATAAAACAGGAGCGGAGAACCAGACCTAGACGTCGCTCGAGACGAAATTCGACGCGCCCATATCCTCGCCCCTGACCTTGTGCCCGCCGAACCCGCTGAGACAGACGTCAGCTATATAATTGGTATTCGACCCGCAAGAGACGGCGGATTCCGACTCGATTCACAAAATATTGGAAACAGGATTGTGCTGTCGGCCTATGGGTTTGCCGGGGGCGGTTATGCGTTCAGTTATGGCATTGGAGATGCCTTGGTTAAGATGGTGCAGCAGGCGGAATTCGATAATGTGATATTGCCGGAATAAGGATCGACCTCTACAACTGTCAGTCATGGCGTGTGACAAAGATTGAAAGATTCGGGAGGGTCATTCGAAAGCATATTTACCTCTTGTGTTTAAGTTGACTTCCGCAGATTATGTACTAACATCTCATAGACGTACGTGTTTTTGGCTTAGAGGTACTCATAGGCGGTCTAAATTTAGCAATGATGATCATGGCACATCAAATTATGTCTTCAGATTTAATACTGATCTTATTAATGGAGGACAACGTCGCGCGGAGTATGTGTACTTCATCAAAAAGAGTGATGTTGGTATAACTAGGTATTGAACCACGCATTGAGTGCTGCAAAGTCGGCTGGGTTTTTTTCAAAGAGTTCGTG
Organism: Talaromyces stipitatus ATCC 10500; assembly: GCF_000003125.1. Classification (NCBI taxonomy): domain Eukaryota; kingdom Fungi; phylum Ascomycota; class Eurotiomycetes; order Eurotiales; family Trichocomaceae; genus Talaromyces; species Talaromyces stipitatus. Next base: position 630,798 of record NW_002990114.1, read on the forward strand.
GTTAGTTAAATTTTTATGTTTAGGGCCGGAAATGCAATCTTTTGCTCTCATGACGTTGACATATGTCAGTAGAAGTGCTTCTTCGCGAATCGTCTAGGCTTGAAAGAAGCCCTGAGATTCGGCACAAGACACGCTACCATCCCACGGCTCGGGATCGATTTCCCGGTAGGCAACGGTGAAATTCATGTCTCTGTCTTGCTCTCTGTTGTATCAACGTTGGGATTATCTGAGCTGCTGAATGGATAATTTTGCTGAGACAGGATTGACACATGATTGTAAGTTCACATCAAGTAAGCGTCATGCCAAGCCCAGAGTCTGCGTATATTTCAAACGGACTACGAATCATCCCAACACCCTAGAGGCGAGTCATCATTATGACCTTCGCAGGCCGTCATGCTTTTTTGCACTGTATTAGTGACAGGGCTGTGTGTTCCTACCGCATGACACAATAGAGCAGAAATTCCTCGATAATTGCTTTATTCAAATTTCAACCTCGATGTGTTTTCCCTTTGTCGCTGTCTGTGTGGTTTTGAATATATTAGGTTTTCTCATAGGTTCTTTAGCACTGCTATCCCCCATTTTTTCCATTGGGATGTATCTGAAATGTGGTTGTGAAGTCGGCTTAGTGGACGAAAGCGTGGAGGTCGGTGGTGGTGTTGCGTTACGTTGCGCTTGGGCTCGGTCAATTTGATCCTGAATAAGTTTTTCTTCCCTCCTCTGCTCAGCGGCGTCGGCATTACTTTTGCTTTGTATTCGCTGCTCGAAGAAGAGCCTCCGGCGAACGGTCAATTCATGCAATATGCAACCCGTCATCTTTTTCTTCAACGCGACAGGGTCCTTCTTTTCCAAGCTATTTCACAAATTCCGTCAATGGGTCCCATCGTGTACAGTTCATATGCACGTGTTGTTTATCGGCAATGTACGTCTGGTAGAAGCGATTCGCATGTACGTTCTTCTCCCGGTGACTCGTCCGTAACAGGGTAAGAAAGGCCGTCTGAAATTGTCGCGAATAATCAATGACAGTCTCCTTTACGTCAGTGATGCTCCCCATTCGACGCACATGGGCCTCGGAAAGCGTGTGTTGTTTAAAGGCATTCTGATCTCGGCAATGTTTTTTGGCAGGGGGTACAGTTCCAGCCCAAGCACCCTAGGCCGGCCATCTTCATCCTCCTATCGACATGTCTCGTGGATTCCGCATCGTGTGGCATGTTGCAGGTATTTCTGTTTTTGAATTCGCTGATGTAAAGGGTAAGGTGTCGTCAAATGCTTGATTCAAAGTGGCCAACATCAACACGTGATTCCTGGAAGTATGTGCCCTAACCCTGCTACAATCGACTTCTCGGTTAGTTCGGCCCCTTCCGGAACATCCCCCTAACCCTGAAAGAGATAATGCTGTGTAACAAAGTCCACGAGGTAGCCTGTCATTAAAAATACATACCACGGCCCACATGTACTAGTATTTTTATTTTACGTACTAAGTAGAAACAATAATAATAGCTATGATGGTTAGCACCCACGGGTGACGGCGGCATGTTGGACTACCATGCAGCTAGAATATGCGCAGTGCTCTGGAATTGGTTACTGTCCATCCTTCCAGCGAAGATCCTTGTCAAATGGACAACGATGGCTTGCTAGCGATGGCTTGCTAGCGAACTTTAAATACTACGGAAGTACGCACTCAAATACTCAGTTAATATATTTGACCCCGTAGTATGGATGATACGGTGTATGTAACAATGTGGTGCGTGTGTATACGCGCAATACGATATGGTATGTTCAGCGATAATACGGTAATTTGCGGCCAGTACTCCGTACATAAGTGGGTATCTGCAGCCAATTAGAGCGCAGTCCAGCACATCGCAGATCCCTCAGTAGTCTCGGTCAGCCTCATGGGAGGTGCGCCACCATGAACCACTTTCAGAACGAGAGACCATTCTTCGCTTCACACCCGTTGAGTGTTCCAACGGTTGCTTCTGGCAGTTACCAACGTGGCCAAGCACCCTTTTCTCTGGCTTGTGTTTCACAGCTCCTTCGAATCTCGCCGGACACCGATTTACGGTCGTGATACAGCATATTTTCAAGGCCAACGCGACTCGCCAGTAAACTCATTCGTCTATCGGCAAGACGTCTTCCCCGTTCCCCACAGATCTCCGGACAAGCCTAGTGTGTCGAAGAGCTCGACATAATGACTTGGGCCAGATCGTAATCTCGTCGGATCGTGATTTTGGACAGCCCGCGTGATCGAGTTCCATATGCGCGGAGGCACGGCATTGGTGGCAGATTGAGGGCGCGGCGATTAACGAATATACAAAATACATCATGACAAATACAGCCGCCGCTGGTAGACGCACCTCGGACAAGGGGGCTAACTTTCGTGGTCAGTTGGGTCGGTTTCGTCTGAATCCCACAGTATCCTCTTCCCAGATACCGACGTCGTCGCCGTCGTCGCAATCGCAACCGCAATTGAGTAATGGCCTCCATACCCCCGTCGTGTCTCAGCGACCAGAACCGAGTGCAAGTTCAGTATCGTCCACGAGTACTGCTACCATAAGACGACGGGCGTCGAGATCGGATAGTCCAGATGCCGCGGGAAACGATCGGGATGGTCCCGTTAATAAAAGTAAACGAGTCTCGACGGCGTGCGAGTTTTGTCGGAAAAGGAAGAAGAAATGTGATTTTCGATATCCGAATTGTTCGGCTTGCACCCGCGCCGGTGTGGTGTGCACCGTACTTACTCTTGGACAATCCGTTGCGCACCAACCGGTGCCTAGAGATCAGATAGAGAATCTCGAGAAACGAGTGGAATGGCTGGAGGAGTTACTGCGGACACAGGCAAACATAGACGTGACTGGAAAGTCAACAGGGTCTGTGGTTGAATATCCCCAGGCTGATTCACCTGCTGCAGAGCAATGGTTTAATGTTCCAGTCATGCTTGCACAACCACGAGCCGGAATCGGCTTGACTGCGGCTGTGGACGACACGTCTGACAGCGCCAACAGCACAAATAGCCCAACGACGTTGTCCTCGATGGATGGTGGACAACTGCCGAATATTTCAGAGATATTTCGCGATAAGTTAGAAAATAGACGAAGTATTGTTCCCCGACCGGCGTCCTCGTCGGTAATCCCACCCGTGCGTCGGCTTTCGTCATGGGACGAAGCGGAGCAATTGGTGAATAGATATTTCGAAGGAGTAGGGATGCAATACCCATTTCTGCACAAAACTGAATTCATGCGGGGCATGAGAGCGATCTATCAAAACAAGTCTGTTCCACCTGATGTACAGAATTCATACCACATCACTATGGCAGTGGCTCTTTTAACTACTACCAACGACATCCAACAGGCCGCTGCGTTTTACGGCATTGCCAGGGAAACATTGACCCCCACACTGCAAAATGAGGATCGGGTATCATTGCAAGCACTTCTAAGTCTGGCATTGTATTCCCTCTCATCTCCCGCGGGGCCTAGTATCTGGCAAGTGCTGGGTACGGCAATGAGACTCGCCACCAGCCTAGGCTTGCATAAGGCGCGGCCAGCATCGACGTCGACCAAAGACATGGTTGAGCATGAAATGGACAAACGTGCCTTCTGGAGTCTCTATAACCTCGATCGACTGATCTCTGTCACACTTAGTCGGCCGTTAGGGCTATCAGACGATGATATTACAATAAACACACCTGTGGAGTATGATGAAAACTGGGTTGAAGCACCTAGAAACTGCCAGATGTCGATATCCGTCCAGGTGGTCAAGTTGCGCCGAATCTATTCGAGGATATATCGATGCTGTCAGTCTTTTCTCTGACATACTATTTGAAACTAGGTCGCTAACTAATATAACAGTTTACAACCCACATACCAAACCCACTGGGGATGTGGCCCCTCTCTTACAGGGATTTCGACAAGAACTCGACGAATGGCGCACTTCTGCACCCGTGATCCAGACCTGCCTGCATTACTCAACGGCCTATTACGACTTTCTTTACTACACCACTTTGCTACTCCTCTATCGCCCGTCCGTTTTGATGCCGCACCCGGACAGTAATTCTATTATGGGATGCGGCGAGGCTAGTATCCGCATTATTCAGTCGTACTGGGACAACTATTCCGCTAATAAGATCAAATGGCTTTGGATTACGCTGTGCCACGTTTACTCTGCCGGTGTCACGATGCTATGGTGCCTAGAGCAAGATATCCGAGCCGTTCGACGGGGTATGTCACCGATATGGGCCAATCCACAGGTTTACTCATCTCTTGAGTTCGTTCACACTCTCCTCGACGAATTCTGCGCAAAACGCAAAGGCGCAGACCGATTAAGCATTCAATTCAAGACTCAAAGCCAACAAGTCACGCGACGCATGTTGCAAGCTACAGCAGACCAGCAGCAGCAACAGCAGCAGGCTCTCGAATCTGTTGTGCAGCAGCAATTGCAACAACCTATCTTTATGCCGACTACCGTTGATCCGGGGATGATCGTTCATCCAATGTTTTATAGCTATCAATGGGCTGGACAGGAAATTGCGTCTTTCTATGGCTTATAGTCTGTTCTGTTCTTCTTATTCTTGCCATTTTATATTAATAGATAGGAGGGATGAATAGGTTTGCAGTTGGTTTTTTTTTTTGTTTATATCACGATGTCCAAGCATATCGGCGAATCAGCGTTTTCAGCTTTTGAGATACCAACATTTATGTGGACTGGCGAGAGAGGATCATGAATCAAATGTCTCGTGCTTCTTTGTTCATATTGTATATAGTACATACGTACATATCCTGGAGATAATGAACATATGCAATATATCATAGTGGTGAAGATAGCAGGCGTAATGGATGATTCGCAAAGGTATGAGATTATCCATTGACAAGACTAGGACATCACATCGACCCACGATCGAGATGTTTACCTCCACTACGAAAGGCAATCGTTGGATTCGATTTCTCATTGCGTTATTTTATTCCCACATTCCATCAAATATGGTGGATTTGTCATCTCTAAAGTACTCTGGCAAGGTCCACCCGCGCGTTTCCCCGCAATGAGGTCTTCGGGAGAGGATTGTATCTCTGCATTGAAAACTTATCTACCATTTTGGACTATATCTACCTTCTCCACATTCCGATGTCTATTCTTCATACATATGGTGAGAGCAAACCATACGCAATTCCTCATCAGTACAAAACAGTTTGATTGTCGTGTCAAACCATATGATACGTCTCTCGCGGTGCATACAACGACTCACCGATATCGGTCTTATCAACTCCAAATTTCTTTACAGCAACCACGACAAGAGGAAAAATGTCGTCTCCAATCAAAGTCGCCATCCTAGACGACTATCAAAACATCGCAACCCCCAAATTCGCACATCTGGTAGATGCCAACAAAATCTCCGTGACTCTGTTCCCGCAAACTCTCAATGTCCGGAATGACAGTGAACGAGAAGCGCAAATCAAACGGCTGCAACCGTTTGAAGTAATATCGACAATGAGAGAGCGAAGTCTGTTTAATAGTGATGTGCTCAGCTCCCTGCCGAATTTGAAATTATTGTTGACCACCGGAAAACGGAATTTCTCAATTGATCATGAATTTGCCGCAACCAAAGGGACTGTCGTCGCGGGTACGGACCGAGTAGCGCAGGATGGTGGTACTGGTGGACCTGATCCAACCACGCAGCAAACGTGGGCTATGATCTTGGGACTCTCGAAACACATTGCTCGTGACGACGCGGCGCTCAAAATGGATAAGTCATACTGGCAAGGAGACAGCCTTGCAACACACCTCCCCGGTAAGACGTTGGGGTTGCTCGGATTGGGGAGATTGGGAATTGCAACGGCAAAGATTGCGTTGTTGGCGTTTGGTATGCGCGTTGTGGCGTGGAGTTCGAGTCTGACGCAGGAAAGGGCTGATGAAACTGCCGCTGAGGTCGGGTTACCGGCTGGAAGTATACAAGTCACAGCATCAAAACTGGATTTGATGAGAATTGCGGATATTGTGTCGTTGCATTATGTGCTTTCGGAGCGGAGTCGGGGATTGATTGGAAGAGAAGAATTGGCTGCTATGAAACCCAAGGCATTGCTGATCAATACATCTCGAGGGCCGTTGGTTGATGAACAGGCATTGCTGGAGACACTCAAGGCTGGTAGGATTCGGGGTGCGGCGCTCGATGTATTTGATGTTGAGCCCTTGCCCGCGGAGAGTGAATGGAGGACGACGGAGTGGGGGAAGAATGGACGTAGTGAGGTGTTACTCTCGCCACATATGGGATACGGTGTTGAAGAGTATATTGAGGGCATGTATGATCAGGTTGTGGATAATTTGGAGAGGTATTTGGACGGGAGGGAGTTGTTGGTGAGGTATAATTGATCATATGTTCTCTAAGATTCGGAAATCGTAGGTAACTGTAGAACTAACCCTACTATTATTCTCTTCTTCCTTCCAAGGTTATTGCCGGGATGCCATTGAGTTGAATTCTACTATGGTCTACCCAGGTAACTTCGTTAGTACGGTGGAACCGACAGGGGTTTACACCGCTTTCCTATTCCATATGAAGCTACACCTACCATCTGGCTTGCCATCTACTATCTAGCTTGTTATCTACCACCTAGCTTACTACCAAGATGTCTGTTATCGAGCCTGAGCCTGAGCCTACCCCCAAGCCTGCAACTGAGCCTGAGCCTGCCGCCGAGCTTGCCGCCGAGCGTGCCATCGAGCCTACCACCGAGCCTACCACACCTCAAAAGGAATATGCTATACGCCTAACTCGTGATGATCGCATCCGAATTCAAACCCTGCGAGAAGCTGGACTTACCTATCAGCAAATGTTGGTTTAACTACGGTCCGTATCACGAAGCATAGACGGTAGTAAGGCGCGAACACGAAGCGGCCTAATGAGCCTGACAATATGAAGATATCTTGATTCCTAATATTGTGACTTGTCCCCAAGAACGAGGGGGACGGGGATAGCTAGCTAGATATACACGGCACGCACGTGCCGCGTTAGACTAACTATATCCGGTGCCAAAACGTGTAGGGTTTGATATTCACGTTCCGACAGAAAGATATCCTGAGGATGATGAATTATCTTATGATTTACTTAGGCAAGCAGTACGAGCTGCGTGGGATGCAGTACCAGATAGCTTTCTTGCTAAGCTTATTGATGGCATGCAGGCTCGCTGTCAAGCAGTAATAGATGCAGAGGGAGGGCCCATTCCATATTAGCTAGTACAATTTAGGATTAATTCAATGGCAAAATATTTGAAGTTGATAGGCTGGTATATGTGATCCGTGCACCATACTAACGAAGTTACCTGGGTAGACCATAGTATTGTTTGTTCTTGTTGGAGCTCGGTTACGCTAGGATGGATACGGAATATAGGCAAATAATAAGAACTTAGAGTTGAGAATTTCTATGTATTGATGCACCCTCTCTAATACAAAACTTGTCAGGAATGTTGACCTCTTTTATATGTGAGGTCCTGTACAAACTAGATCATGAGATGACATCCAGTCGAACCTTCTAGATATAGCCATATAGAGCTGATTGGATGTCTATATCTCGTCAGTATGTGAACCTAGTTCTCGAAATTTCTTCATGTTAGTAGTATGATGGATTCCCAATTAGGGATAGCGTATTGCGTTCCAACACACCCCCCCAGGAAGGAAAGCTTGAAGCTTTTATTCCTGCAGTAAATGTGCTATATCCACTAATCCCTGGTGTTTTCTCCAATTCACAAAGATCTGGCCCTTGAGCAACTTTGTAAGGCCATCTGCAACCATTCTCTTGGTGTCGACCCATTGAATATGAAGTCGCTTGCTCTGAATCTCTTGGCGGAGCCAGTGGTGATAGATGTCGATATGGCGTAGACTTGTGTGGAAATTGGGTTCTGGACTCGTCAGTAGGCGTATGGTTTGAGTATTGTCACATTGAATAGATAGTTCATGCTCTGGCTTGAAGCCGATTGCTTCAAAGACACGTTTCCAGATATACAATCGCTTTGCGGCTTCAGTTGCTGCTCTTAGTTCCGCTTCGGTGGTAGAGGTTGTTACATATCTTTGTTTTGT
>NW_002990114.1:644010-645220 GCF_000003125.1 Talaromyces stipitatus ATCC 10500
TACAGAGGGTAATGGTAAGACTGGATTAATAGCCGCAGTTGGTGTCAGGGACGATGCTAGAGGAAAAGGGATCGGGCTGGGGTTGATTTGTGCTGCAATGGAGGATATGAGAAGAAGAGGAGGGATTGATGGAGTTTTCATAGACTCGGTGACGTTGGATAACTTTTATGAGAAAGTGGGCTTTAACACTTGGAAAGAGTATAGGGAGTTCGTGATAGAGTCTGTAGAATAGTTTGATACGTAACGTGTGGATACATGCCGTCCGACCCTGCAACCATATCCCAGGCTTCAAAAGTAATCATCTTTTCTGACTCTGTGGATGTATATGGTGATAATTATTCTCCATCCCTCCCGACTTCGTGAGTCAGCGGGCGTCGTGTGCCAGTTTTCTCTCCGACTCAGAAAAGGCAACTTCAACAACAACACTTGGCCATTGGGGAGAACGGCCTTTTGGACGATTAACAGGTCTGTAAGATTCATCGGGCTCTTTATCACGGCTAGTCGCTTTCGTGCTTGCATCTCCAATTGGTTTCAACTTGCCAATTCATATTCATGTCACGCAATTTTTTCAAAAAGGCGGATAGAGAAGGTAGCATGCACCGTTTCATGCACGGCAGTAGTTCTTATTTTGACGATGATTGCTTCTTCCGTGTGATAGTAAGAGTCGCTGTCGAATTCATAATTGTCGGAGGCGGCGAAATAACGATTGAAGACCTCTTTTGACACGTCTAGATAGACAAAGTACTGAGTAGCATGGCCAGAATTATCCACAGTGTATCGATCACATTCTGAGTTTCTTAACGGAGAGAAAGTCATCCTTGCCTTTCCACCAGTAGAGGTTGGTGTTTAAACCAAATAATTGCACTGGAATTGAAGCTTCATACTCACGGCAGTTTCAATCGAATAGGGCTGTTGCGAATACGAATATTCGCAGTAATCAGCGATATTCGTTATTCGCATTCGCAATTTTTATTCGCAAAATCTTCATTGTGCTAATAATTATTCGCAATATATCACGTGCAGTAATCAGGTGACGCACAAAGGATGTCGAGGATTAGGTAAGCTAAACCTAATCAAGGAAAGCCTACAACATTGATACAAGGAAAATTCGAGAATTGAAGTCACAAGATTGAATCTACGAATCAATTTTACAGGTTTGTGTCGAGAATCTTCTATTGAGATTGTCTGGATATCTTCTATATGGGATTCT
>NW_002990114.1:645240-646595 GCF_000003125.1 Talaromyces stipitatus ATCC 10500
AAAGGTTTGGATTCGATTGATATACTTCGATACCGGCTTTGGATATAGAGGATTGTGGGCAGTTTCTGAATATCTATCTCACAGCAATCCCGGGCTCATAACTGTTGGAGCTCGGTTACGCTAGGATGGATACGGAATATAGGCAAATAATAAGAACTTAGAGTTGAGAATTTCTATGTATTGATGCACCCTCTCTAATACAAAACTTGTCAGGAATGTTGACCTCTTTTATATGTGAGGTCCTGTACAAACTAGATCATGAGATGACATCCAGTCGAACTTCTAGATATAGCCATATAGAGCTGATTGGATGTCTATATCTCGTCAGTATGTGAACCTAGTTCTCGAAATTTCTTCATGTTAGTAGTATGATGGATTCCCAATTAGGGATAGCGTATTGCGTTCCAACAGTTCTTGTTTATCATGTCATGCATTAGTGGCTTTATACTATGATGGTGCTTGCCAGGCAGCATCATTACCATTTACTATTTAGCAACGTTGTATTCACTTCCACAGGTAATAATTCTAACCAGAGCATCCAAAAAGACCTCATACCAGAAAGCTCTCAGTTTTGTCAGAAACCCTAACACTGTAATCACTACTACAACCATGTCCGAATTGACAGTAAGACCCTACGACAATAAAGTCGACTCAGCCACGGTATCAATTCTCTGGGAGTCAACATTTCCGCAATATCCTATCTCCCCACAACATCTAGAACAGCTTTTAGCCGTGTCCCTAGGATCGCACTTTGTCGCATTGATGGATGATCAGCTTATAGGTTTCTGTGCAACTTATGCGGAACCATCATCGAAACAACCAGAGACCGGATACTTGGCGATTATTGCAATTCATCCCGAGTTTCGACGACAGGAACACGGGAACAAGCTTCTTCGGCATGTGATAGAGGATCTCTGGAAGAAGTCGTTCAAGAAGATCAAAGTTGGAAGCTCGGTGCCTAGGTTTTGGCCTGGTATTCCGATGGATATGGATATTCGGAGTCAAGAGCTTTTTGTCAAGAATGGTGAGTAATTATTGCTATTAGTGCGAAAAGTTATATACGTATTATAGTCTAACTTTGAATTCAGGATTCAAAGAAGGTACAAAAATAAAAGATTTTTACCAGCCATTGTCCACGTTCAAAGCACCTCAATATCTCTTCGACCGCACGACTTCAAATGGAATCACCTTTGCACCTTTAACATCATCTGGCTATGATGAATGTATCACCGCGCAACAATCAATCTTCCCTCAATGGGCGGCGGGATATCAACTACTTCATTCTGACAACCTTGATGATGAGATCATGGTGGCATTCGACGGTAACAGGCAGGTTGGATGGACACTGATGCTGT